>NW_015505312.1:469480-484732 GCF_001515645.1 Sinocyclocheilus grahami | reverse complement strand
GACAGCCCCACAACATTACTGCTCTAGAGGAGATCTGGATGGAGGAATGGGCCAAAATACCAGCAACAGTGTGTGAAAACCTTGTGAAGACTTACAGAAAACGTTTGACCTCTGTCATTGCCAACAAAGTGTATATAACAAAGTATTGAGATGAAATTTTGTTATTGACCAAATACTTATTTTCCACCATAATTTGCAAATAAATTCTTTAAAAATCCTACAATGTGATTTTCTGGATTTTTTTTCTAATTTTGTCTCTCATAGTTGAGGTATACCTATGATGAAAATTACAGGCCTCTCTCATCTTTTTAAGTGGGAGAACTTGCACAATTGGTGGCTGACTAAATACTTTTTTGCCCCACTGTATATATATATATCAAAGTGTGCTACGATTTATTATATAAGTAATATAAAAAAAATGCCCCTTTTAGACTTGCACTATATTTATTTACTAACTGCTTGTTTTCTTTTAAAAAAAACTAACACTTGCTTCTCTTATCTTTTTGCATTATATCTATTTGTTTTCTTTTTATGTATTATACAGTTATAATTCTGACTTCTTCTGATTAACAAAAGCAAAAAAGGCCTCTAACACTAGCTTGCTCTATTCTTTTTCTATTCTATCGGTTTTCTTTTTATTATGATTTTCTTTTAAACATGCTACGTGTAGTGCGTTAAGCTAACTGAGACTTGTTATAGCGCTTGCTCTTTTGTTGATGTTGATCGCTTCCATTGTCCTCATTTGTAAGTCGTTTTGGATAAAAGTGTCTGCTAAATGTAAATGTAATAACTACTAACACCCTATTTTATTTGTATTTATTTATTTGACTATTTATCTGTCACTATTTGTTTTGTTTGTATATGCTTTGGCATTACTGCATGCAAAACAATAGCCCCTTTGACAGTAATACCAGTAGATGGTAAATAACATTAAGAATGTACCAAAGTCTTTTCATTACAGCTTTGCAGTCACTTTTGAGAATCTGCTGGAATGGGACGTAAAATAGCTCACATGATGCCCGCACACATCCCCAATTAACACGATCCCCAGTTGATCCATAACACTGGTAATCTTCATTCTGCGTTCCCACAGAGCACATTCCCGGTAATTTACTGGTAATGTTACAACTTCTCATACCAGTAAATTGCCGGAACAAATTTACCGGTATTTTTGAAAAGGTCCTGTTCACACATGAGCTCTTTACGGCAATTTACCAGTAATTTTCCAGTAAAGTCTGTATGTGTGAAAGGGGCTATTTACTCCGCGCTTTGTAATACGGTTTGAAGTCGTGTAATACGATGTCTCTGGGCCAAAAGCACTGCATTAATAATGTAATGCATGTAACTCCTGCTCCGGTGTCGAAACAATGGCAGTCGGACTGTTATAGCTCACTCAGGGCGGGTCTAAGGTAAGACGGCCGTGTCAATCAACAATCGTGGGAGGGGCCTTCGTCCGTGTGACGTCACACAGACAAGAAGCTGAGAATGGCCTGATTTGAAAAAGGGGATATTATTTTTAGGGATTAAATAAAAACCGTTGGGTGGAGTTTTATCATTATAGGGTAGATGTGTACACACTGTCAACACGCATTTATATTAAAACAACGTAAAAGTGAATTTAGCATCCCATGATGACCCCTTTAACAATAGTTTTTATCTATTGTTGACTGTGATGTTTGAACATCTGAATTTCTTTCAACAACCAGATTTTCTCGTTATGTCTTGCTGGCAGTGTTTATGATGGGTAAGATTTATTGCTAGTGCTTGATTGCATGTGATAATTATCACAAATGAATAAACAAGCAATTTCTCTCTCTCTCCTCTTTCACTTCAGTTTATCATTCTTTCTATCTCACCCATTTGTGTCATTCTGTAAAGGTCATTAGTGTGAGAGTGGGTGGGTAGCAACAGGTTGTGTGTTTTTCCCCTAATCCATGAGGTTATAGGAGTGTGGTGGTTGGGTGTTTTTGGATGCATGTGTTCTTCTTCCAATTCAGCCTCTGAAGGGAGACATGACTCAGCGCCAGCAGATGTTCATGAAAAAATTACTCTGTAAAAAAATAAAATAAAGATGAAAAAGAGTTGGAAGGAAGAAAAAAGGGAATAATATTTAAAAACACAAGGGAAAGAGAAAAATATGCACAGCCTCACAAAACATGAACGTCACTCTTTGTTAAACCTAAACGGGCGGCTTAAACTCATTGTTTGTGCTTGTACTTATAATGCATTGTGCAGTCTCATGAATAATTGTAACCACAGTTTATACATTCTAACTCTCATCAGTTCATTGTTACCTGCACATTTTGAATTCTGTTACAATTATCTACAACAAGATATAATGTATTACAACGCACATTATGAAAAGGCCTAATTATAATGCATTGTACTCTTTAACAACCCTTTATAACACATACATAAAGGCTTTAAGTAAAGTGTTAGCAAAAAATCTATACATACACTCAATAAGATTCCAAAAGAATATTATTGCAGAGATGCCATAGAAAAACAATTCTGGGTTCCCCAAAGAACTATTCAATGAACAGCTCTCCAAATAATTTGTTTAACTGTATGTTAAATGTCCGTTATTGTGTATATTAAAATCTTGTTTATGTAATTGTATGAAAGAAATATCACAGGAGAAAGTATCTTTACTGAACTGAATATCAGTATGGCTGTGATTCGGCTGTGGCCTTGAGGTGCAGGTAATCAGCTGTGATTATATTCTTAATTATATATTTTTCTGAATGGTGACTCAAACGTTTGTCTGTCTTACTTGATGACAGCAAGTTAGCCTACCCTTATGATCCCATTAACTGCGATAATTGTGTTGAACTAGAGTTCTTGTTACCTGAATGCTGTTTAGAGTTCTCTGTTGTTAATATGTGACACCAATTAAAGTGTGCAAGGCCAGTGTATCCCATCCACAAATGACAGTGTTGACAGTACTTGACACTCTCACAGCATTAGTTGAGGGTGTTTCACAAGAGTGAAAATCACATGTTAATGCAGAGCTCAAACACAAAGTACACAGCTGAAACATTCATGCTATCAAGATTAATGTAATAATGTTTTGATATTCATAATGTTCAATGGTCATTTTCATCATTAAGCATATCTTTGAAACAACATGAATCAAAATGGTCTCTGTTTATTTTTTTTATATATATTCCTGCCCCCTGGTCTTATTGTGAACAATTCATTGGTGCATTATATTGCAAAGAAAACAATATCTGTCTTCTTAATATTTCATCAAAATATAATAACTTGCTTTGTTTCTCAAATGACTTTCTGTTTTCAGCTGACAGTACCAAGGAGGTCTATAATACTTGGAGAAAGCTATCCGTTGCCATTCCCATTCATCTCAATGGCAGTTCTTTGGCTGTCTGCCATCTTTTCTCATGGGCACTCAATTCTGGAGACTTTTTTTTAACCAATCATATGAGCCATAAATTTCACGTGACTAACTCTGCGCCACAAAAAAAAATGTCCTGACATGCTACTCTGGTTTGTGTTTCCCAAAAGCAATGTTAGCCAAATATGATGGCAAGTTCCACTGTTTCTAACATAGTTCAACATTCAAACCATGGTTTTACTGAACATTCACGCACAGAATCACAAACTGGTGTACATGTAACTACAGCTCTGCCTAACATCTTCATTCCATTTAAAGTGTTAATCCACCCAAAAATGAAAATTAGCCCATGATTTACTCACCCTCGAGGCATCCTAGGTGTGTATGACTTTCTTCTTTCAGATGAATCCAATTGGAGTTATATTAAAAATGGTCCTGGCTCTTCTAAGCGTTATCATTGCAGTGGGTGGTTGCTTCTGTTCACCAGTCCAAAACACGTTAAATAAAGCGTGCACATCCACAATAAAACGTGCCTAACACTGCTCCGGGGCATGAATAAAGGCTTCCTGTGGCGTGAATAAAGGCTTCCTGTGGCGAATCCATGCGTTTTTGTAAGAAACATATCCATATTTCAAACGTAAATAACACTTTTCTCTCACTTCCGGTATCTCTTGTGCATGGAAAGCGTTCTGGTGGATGACGTAGGACGTATGCGTCACGCGCGAGACTCTGAGATATGCTAGTCTCGCGAGTTTGTTTACAGGAGCAAAGGAAGCAAAGTTTCCTTACTTTAGCAAAGGAAAACCAGTCTCCTCTTGGCTTATATCGAAATCATCTGACATTTTTCTTTACAAATCCTTGGTTTGTACTTCTAATTCATGACCAGTGTTTTGTTTTGTTCTCTCTCCGCGTTCGTCCTACGTCATCTGCCGGAATAACTTTCACGTACCACAGTTAGATGAAGTGAGAGAGAAGTGATTATTACATTTGAAATATAGATATGTTTCTTACAAAAATGCATGGATTCGCTACAGGAGGCCTTTATTCACCCCCCGGAGCCATGTGAGGCACGTTTTATTATGGATGCGCACACTTTATTTGACGTGTTTTGAACTGTTGAACAAAAACACCCACCCACTGCAATGATAACACAAAGAACCAGGACAATTTTCAACTCTGAGTGAATTCGTCTGAAAGAAGAAAGTTATATACACTTAGGATGCCTCGAGGGGGAGTAATGCACAAGCTAATTTTTGGGTGAACTAACCCTTTAAATATTTATCCGCAATATCATAGCTATATAATTAAGCGTGTCAACAATCACAGGAACTCCGGAGTATGACATAAGAGGGAATCCATAATGAATTAAACATAAAATAAAGCAAAAAATAGTCAAGTAGTCCTCAGATTCATTACAGCAGCATTTTGGAGAAATGACATTGTGGAGGAAGCTGGTGACTGAATGAACCGCATATATAGCCTACGGGAGTATACCAATTACATACCGCATGTGAACATGATTAAGAATCACAATGAACAACTTTCTGTTGTATTGTGTAAATGAATGCTGCATTTCCTTCTCATCCCTATGCCCTAAACCCTTCGGATGAAGGATGTAGGTAGGGGACCAATGAGCTGTTCCTTGGGACACACTTCTGCAAAATCTTGCCGAGCCAATTAATGGTGGAGCCATTATCGCACAATTGAACCTGTGTAAAGAATTATGGGAATTAAGTGTCCATCAGTCTATATTTCATTCCAAATGGCCCTTTGAAGTGGACATTTTTGAGCACTTCGGTTTGGAACAAGTCTTCAATATGACAGCCACGTTTGCCCTTCGGTGTTGGATTTATCCTGTTTGGAAAGCAGAAAAATTATCCAATGATGCATCATACTATGACAGATAAGTAGTGAGTTATGCCATTGTACAGAAATAAAACACTGATTGGTTGATGGCCCCACAAAAATGCACATAGTCCATGTTATCCGTTTCTGTGTGTGTGTGTGTGTGTGTGTGTGTGTGTGTGTGTGTGTGTGTGTGCATGTGTGCACTGTTATCAGTGTGTCTACAATTCAGTGTTGTAATGTAATCAGACATAAATAAGCATGAGGAAGTCACAGCTCAACGGGGGAGTGGAGGAGAGAAAATAAAGGCAGTGCAATTAAAGCAGCGGTACCCTCACACATATTAACCAGGGAATATGTGACTGATTTACACACACCCACCATTTCCAACCCATGTGTCTGTGTATCACTTACCATTCCATTGCCCCCTCCAAAAATAATTAAACATCTTCAGAGAGGAATTGGGTTACCTGCACATTACACTGAGAGATGTAAGGCTAGCTCTCACTGGGGACCTGGAGGAATGAACACTGAGTGAGAGATGAAAATTATGGGAAGAGAGAGAGGTAGAGATGAGAAAGACGGCTCATCTCTGATGCTCGGTCCCACCTGTGCACACCATCCAGTTACCATGGTAAAATGCTTTCTAGTTATGGACCTTGGTCAGGGACACAATATCAAATTTGACGTGAACAACAACAAGGCTCTTTGAGGTAGAAGTACACTGAATTCACAGGGTTGTTTTCTCTTAAAAAAATTCTACAATAAAAATGTGAGTTTTTGACAGGGTTTATTTTGTGACAAATGACTGTTCATTATGGTACCAAATAAATAAGTGCACATCAAATATTGATTTGAGTTAATATTATTTTGCAAATTCACCTGCATATGACCTTAAAGTTTCTGCTAAGAAAACAAAATAGTATGTGACAATGTACAGTACAAATCAGCCTAGCAACAAGGTGAACACTGCAACAATATTACAGTGATAATAATAATAATAAAAACTGGTTTCAGCAAGTTTTTATAGTACATTGTTATCCTGTAAACTTACCCTGATATACAAGATGGTGCTAGTTAAGTTTGTTTGAAACGATAAAGTGAGTCCGTGATTTGATATGAGAAACGCGGAAGTAGCACTAGTGTTGTGAGAAGTCTGGTCCTCCCTCGAAATTAGGTTCCCATCAACTATCAGTTAATACTAATTAGTACATAAATGAGAGTAAAGGCAGTGTAGATTATTTGGTTCGAAAAAAATGGTGTTATGCTAGTTAAAAGTCTCTTCAAATCCTGACAGCAATCAAAAACTATGTTAAGTGGTCTAAATGTACTTATATTGTCTGTGGAAGGCATAGGACCATAAAATGTTCGTCCAATCATATCTCTCGGTCCGAGGGCTACAATAGGCTGCCCTAACAGCTTGTCAACATATGTATTTGCATACTTCTGCGCACCCTGTTCACACACACATGATACATCATCAGTGCGATTCATTACGCTATTGCAGACCAAGCGAGAATGGAAGACATTATTATTGTAATATTATGCGCTTTGTACTGTAATGTTTTCTCACCGGCAAATGAGACATGAGGTAATCTGACAGCGTTGACGCCATCTCTCATCGTGTCACTAGTTACCCTCTGGTCTGCCTGTGCGCATTCATGTTTTTTGGAGGAGGCGTGGCTTTGGAGAGGGATTTGCAGGGAGGGTGGGATCTTATGCTTGCAGAGCTAGCTTGCTATTGCTAGCCTCTCTGAAATCGCCGACCCTACCTTTAATTTAAAATATGTATACAACTGATTACTATTTAGCATTCTCATGGATGACTGCAAATATTAGGAAATACATGCTGAATACCATGGTTGAACAATCAGAATCATGTTAGCCTATATGCAATGAGGCGGGCGGTTCCATGTAAAATAAAACCACTTTTATTAGGCTACTGTGAGAGAGGACACCATTTAAAAAATATACTATTCATTTATTTATGTGTAAAACTTTTTTAATGAGGAAAAATTACACAGTGCATCTTAAACAAGAGCAAAGTATGAACAATCAGAGAGTGGAATGAGCAATTATCTCCAAATAATTGGAATATATTTCCTGGAGGGTTAGCTGATTTAAAATTCTAGTATGGTTTGTCAGCTTTGGTCACATGATAAACATAATGTCTTCTTCTCTACCTGCTATTAAAAGTCTGCATGCCAAGACAAAGCGATCAAACCTACCATGAAGAGGACATCCTTCTTGAGAAAATTCATACAAAATATGTCTTGCTGGAACTAAACCTTCACAAGAAGAACTTTACAGTTGTTTGTAATGAATCAAGCTGATACAAAGGGGACGAACTCAATGTCAGGTGTTTGTTTTATCTCTTCTGCCCCTTTGTGAGTGATTTTATAGCAATATTACTATATATTACTCTTAAAGTAAAAGAGAGAGAGGATGAGAGACAAATAAAGAAAGGGACTACAAAATAAGTGCAAGTTCCATGGTAAATACAATAGATTATGAGAGAGGACACCATTTAAAATATATATACTTTTAGAAGATACTATTCATTTATTTATGTGTAAAACTTTTTTAATGAGGAAAAATTACACAGTGCGTCTTAAAGGTCCCATATTGTCAAAACTGAAATTTCCTGGCTTTTTTCACAATAACTGAGGTCTAGCGGCTATTTAACTACCATGTAAGTTTCAAAACAGTCAATCCACAGTCAAATGCACACAGCCTGCATAAAGTAGCTGTGATTTTTCTCAACCATTGTGACTTCCGTAAAAAGTTGACGTCAGAACTACACCGTCACCGCCTTCAGTCACCACCCCGAGCACCGCCCACAGTCCCACTCTCCTTTTGCCAAACCCCCAGACAACATCGCGTCCATGCCATTGCTGAGCAACAACAACACGGAAACATGACGAGAAAACGCTGTTCAGTCCATGAATGTCAGGAAACGACATCATTGCACAGTAGGGATGTGACGGTCGCCGTGACAACCGCGTCAACCGTTGTCTATTGCCACCGGCGGTAGTGCACGTGACATCACACACTCTATAACAAGCATAATACAACGTTTTTATACAAGTGTAATAATAATAGTAGCAGTTGCAAATTGTTTTATTTAGACTATAAGTCTATGCTAATTCACAAATTACCTCAAACGCCATACATGGTGTTTGATCCTTTAGATTGGCAGGTTTGAGCGCAGGAAAATACAGTACAGAATACAGAAACCAAATACTACATCGCCAATCTGGAATCATTTCCATTCATGTCACCCATTCGCATTTGTACAAGTGTCTTCAAATTCATGTGATTGCAAATGCTCGACTGGTCAGGTTTGTATTTACTGCATTCGGTGCTTGAAAAAAAAACATGAATTACCATTCTGAAACATCCTGTTGTAAGCGCGTTTGAGGAGGTGGTTGGTTGTCTCCTGTCATCGCCGATTCATGGTCTGAGTTCGGCTCAAACATCTAAGGCCTGACCACACCTCCCTCAGCAGTGACCATCATTACCGGTGTTTCTATTGACCTTACTTGTGAGTATCACCAATCCACAGCAGGCTACAGCATACATGACCCTAGTTACCTGTGGTTGGCCTGGCCGTGCGTCACTCAGAAAACAACTGGCCAGTCAGAAGAGAGGCTCATGGATATTAATTAGACAGACCAAAATCGACCTGTTCTTTGCAGAGCTCCTGGGAGAGGAGCTGTAAAAATATATTGAGATGGTTTTTGGTACTTATACCGCAAATATATTCTTAAGGACATCAAGACTTAAAATAAAACTCCAGAAAGGTGTAAAATATGTGACCTTTAAACAAGAGCAAAGTATGAACAATCAGAGAGCGTAACGACCAATTATATCCAAATAATAATTGGAATATGTTTCCTGGAGGGTTAGCTGAATTAAAATTCTAGTATGGTTTGTCAGCTTTGGTCACATGATGAAAATAATGTCTTCTTCTCTACCTGCTATTAAAAGTCTGCATGCCAAGACAAAGTGATCAAACCTACCATGAAGAGGACATCCTCCTTGAGAAAATTCATATAAAATATGTCTTGCTGGAACTAAACCTTCACAAGAAGAACTTTACAGTTGTTTGTAATGAATCAAGCTGATACAAAGGGGACAAACTCAATGTCAGGTGTTTGTTTTATCTCTTCTGCCCCTTTGTGAGTGATTTTATAGCAATATTACTATATATTACTCTTAAAGTAAAAGAGAGAGAGGATGAGAGACAAATAAAGTTAGGGGCTACAGAATAAGTGCAAGTTCCATGGTAAATACAATAGATTATGAACACACTAACAGAGTATAGAAGGGCATTTTGAGAGGATTTGCCTGTGAGCGTGTGATAACTGCTGCCTTGTTTTTCCCCATTTAGCCACTCCGTACTAAATGAAGGCCTGTCGAAGGACATGCTTTTTTTTTTAAAAGCAGCAAATCAGACAACATGTGGCGGAAGGGGGAAGAAAAATAAATAAAAGAAAGCTCAATTTGATTGCTTGGCTGCACTTTAAAACACAATGGCAGATAATATGAATAATTAATTGTAACAGGTTCTTTTGACGAGGCGCTTGCAGTTTAATTACCGAATGTGTTGTTTGCACAAGCACGCCGTAGATTAGGGCATTTCAAAGAGAAGAGCTGAAGAGGGTGAGAGAAGGAGAGAGAGAACAGACTGAAATAGTTGAAAAGAGAGCTGAAAATCCTTTGAAAACTAAACTCAATTGGTTCCAGTGTCGGGGTTCTTATGACGTTGAAACGAATCTGTTGCGGCTCTTGTTGACGCATCTTTATCAACCCTGCTCCAAATGTCAACATGAGTCCAAATGTCAAAGATGGCAAGTTCGGTTGAGGGAAAAGTTTCTTTTCTTTGTGCCTGTTGGACCGACAGCAGTGTGTTCGTGTGTGCAGCACTGCTATAATGTGCAAATATGACTTGTGGTCCACAGAGAGCTGGATGTTCACAGAAAATCTGCATAATAATTAGTTAGGGAATAGACAACAGCCCCTTATCAGTTCTAAGTAAGAGGAACTCAGAAAACAACACACACACATACAGGGACAGCAATACATGCAAACACAATAACACACACACACACACATAAAAAAACATACAGAGCCAGAAAATGTTTTTTTAAAAGTATTTTGTGCCTTTCACCCACACAATGTATATTAAGTGGAGAATGTGGGCATATCAACAGACATTGAGATGTTTCTTCATATGCATGCTTTCACTTGACTCCTCTTCTCCGTCCTCCTACCAGATACATGACATGGGTCATAATTCTTTTGAAGGGGTCAAAAAATATATTTTTTTGACCTACATTTTTAAAGTATGAAAAAAAATGTTTAGGGTTTGTTTACACTTGGCAGGTTTGGTTTGATTAAAACGAATTGCTCTGTTAGTGTGTTTCATTTAAATAAGCATCAACGCTGCCATCTGAATCTCGCGTTCGCGCCAAACAAGCATAAGTGGGTCTCGGTCCACTTCCAAACAAACTCTTGTGTGGTTCAACTGATATATGGACACAACACGATCCAAAGACCTCTAAACAAACCAGAAACAGGACTTGATGTCACAAGAAGCAACCCTAAAAAGGATAGAATGCTCATGCATCTTATGTCGCCCGTTACAGTTCGGTACAGGTGTTGAAACGACCGTCTCCTTGAAACAGATCTTTGTGTGAAACAGAGGAATTCTGGGCTCTGTTTTGACTCATTTACACATTTCATAAGCTTTTCGTGAGTTATATGCTGGTAAAATGCCACCATGTGTACACATATACAATGCTTGGGCATTTAGCCCAGCACAAAGCATTCTTTTGAATGTTTGGTAAGTTTGCAAAATATACATCAAAAAAGCTGTCCAATCAGTTTGGAACACATTTTTATGCCTTTGGTTTTATACCTGTAGTTTTGGTTCTAAAAATGACTGTGAATAGGGGCTTTTGCACTACGTAGTTTTAGGAACTAGCCAGCATGGTGGTTCCTAGAGAACCAATTTCCCCCTTGGGCCATTTTCCATGTTGCATTCACACCAGCAGGAGGAACTCTGAAGCGGCCCAAAGCGACGTCTTATTTGGCATTTAACAGCCGGTGAATGAAGGATGCCGTGATCAGAGCTGTTTTTGTTGTGTGTCGTGGGTTTCGTGATAACGGAGATGGAATGTAAATGCATAATTTACACGATTAAAAGAGCATTAAAATCTAACTAAATCTCCTATGACAGCTTGCAGTGTTACATATCATGGAGGCTGAGAAGAGAACACAACGCTGCAGACAACAGGTAGCTAAATGCTGTTATCACTGTTTTCCATGTTTGTAAATATTTTTTGATGGCTTTTTAAAAATGCTTTGTAGCCGGTGTTTTGTATGCGTTTGACCAATCACTGTACACTACGTCACTGGTAGTTCCTATAGAACTGTTTCAGACCCTACTCTGAAGTAGGAGCTAATTTAGTTCCTCCAAATGGAGTTCCTAGAACTAAATACGTTCCTAGTTCCTGTGGTGCGAACACACCAAAAAGCGGGTACTTCCGCCAATAATTATAGGAACTATGAAAAGGTTCCTCCGGTGCGAACTCCCCTAATGTGAAGCGAACCAGGACTAAGAGTAAACTTTTCTTTTTTTCTTTTTATTGTTTTTGCCTGGACCAAAAGAATTAAGAGAATTGAACTAGACATGTGAACACACCCTAAGAACTGTTTACTAAAAAGTTATTTGGGGAACCAAAAATGGTTCTTCCATGCATCGCTGTGAAACCCTCCTTCTGGAACCTATATTAACTGAGCTAGACTTTTCTTAGAGTGCACTTTACTTTTATTTACTTGTATTTAAGAATAACATGGTCTATCCTCCTTCCTGTGATTGGGTGGGTCAAGTCTTTGACTTGTAAACGTGAGTGGTCAAGTGTCTATGTGTGTTGATTTGATGGCACAAAAGATATCCAAAGTTCAGAATGACCCATTTTTGCCACTCAGTTATTCTGAAAGTTACAGTATTCTTTTCACAGTACAGTGAACTAGTTCAACAGATCAAGGAAAAGTAGATTCCTTGTAATATGGCCCCTTTAATTTGTTTCTCTCTTCATCTATTGTTAACATTTACGATTGTGGTTAGCTGAACAGTCCATGGCCATCCCTGAAGTCCTGATGAAATTGCAATTACACAAACAGGGGCATACACACAAACACACACATAATCACAGCAGATTATGTTGCTTGAGCCTGCGTCTCCTCTGGGAGCAGCCAGAAGCCCTCAGTGCACAAATCAAACTGCTGAACAAATGAACAGGAAAAACAGAGCATGAGAAAGAGTATCATTCAGGGTGGAACAACAAAAACTATTGGTTATGTTCAAATGCATCACCAGGCCATATGGTGCCAAAGTTCTGTGATAGAACTGCATCTTTGTGTTCTTCTAAAAAGAATAGAGCTCTCAGCAATGTGAGACAGAAACAAGATGTGTGTGTGTGTGTGTGTGTGTGTGTGTGTGTGTGCGCATGTGCACGTGCGTGCGTGCGTGCGTGCGTGTGTGCATGTGTGTGTGTGTGTGTGCTAGAGCTGACCAGTTAAATGCTCTTCTGCGGGGGCAAATTAGAAAGATATTTACTCTTGTCTGGTTCTAATATTACCTCGCTGTTTTAATCTACTGCCTTAAAAGGCATCCTCTTAATATTCTCTACACAAGACAGCTCTGACCCACACCGAGATGAATACAAACAAATGAATATGAATATACACACACAGTTTCCTTCCAATTAGAGGCAACCATTGGAAGAGTCTTATGATCTTCATTTGTTGTTTGTGTAGCTCGTTCCATTTTACCCCATGGAGAGAAAATGCAAGTGCCATGTGTGCACAGCGTCCCTTTCTAACGACAAGCTTAAATGAGCTTGACATGTTCTCACTTTTACTTTGCTGAGGAGAAAGATCTTCATTATGAACTGGTAGGAAAGGAAAGACAAAAAACACAAATGAGAGCTCTTTATTATTGTAATGGTTTCTCCAAGGCAGCAATGAGAATAAAAGGAGAGTAAATGGAGAAACATCTGAGACCAAGTTAAAATGGTACATTTAAATGAAGCATTACGCTATTAAACGGCTGAAATATATTTTAAATATAGAAAAATATTATTTTAAAATAATATTGAAAATATATAACATTACATAAAAAATTTTAATTTATAAATTAAAAAAACAGTGTTATTATTGCAGTGTTATTTTAGTGTTGTTTATATATTATTTATTAATATTTAAAATTTTATTTGAATTTTTATTTTCAGATTTTAATTTTAGTTTAAGCTTTAGTAATTTTGTTAGGAGTTTTAATTTTTATTTTAGTTTTAGTGATTGTAGTACTTAAACTTCTGTTAGTTGCAAAGGTAATATTTGTAATAAGTATTAGTTTTTCATTTAATATTTATGTTATTTTATTTCAGCTTTATTTTAATTACTAAAAACTATTTTTTATAGTTTTAGTTAACAATAACAGCACTGCTGTAAATATGATTGCATTTTTTTTACGATGTTACAACAGCTCAGTCAGTTCCTGCAATATTTACCAGATTAATGCCCTGTTTGCTATTTCAGAGTTTCCAGACTGTGTCGACTCTCAGAAGTGTCAATTATTAATATCTTAATTAGCCCGTGAAACATGAAAAGTGTGTTTGAGGTATTTGATCTGAAAGCTGCCTGGAAGGATGCAGCCTGTTTCCAGAGTCTCACTCGTGGAATTCTAATCGCTGTATGGAAGGATGGAATACTGATTTTCAGGGCAGAGGAGAACAAAAGACAGGAGATGTGTTCATCTATTCAGCAGAACATCCTGCACTTTACAGTTACGCACTCACATAAACACATGTAACGGTATCTTACAGTCCCTGGTCACTATGACATTTTAAGGTAACAGATTTTTTTTCAAAAATATCTACTTTTGTGTTGCACTAAATAATAAAAAAAACAGCATACGGCATTCATGACTGAATAAAAATGACAGAATATTTATTTTAGGGTGTTTATTAGGAATATTTATTTTTGTTTCTTTAGCATACTTTCCTAAACAAGACAAATAAACTTCTTAAGTTTTTCATTATTCTCATACTTATGGAAGACCACTTACATGTTTCCATAAAAAGGGTATTTTCAATAAGTAGAAATACCAGAGACATAGTTAAAATGTTAAACTTAAAGGAGCAGTTCACCCAAAAATCAAAATGAAGAGTTGTCAGTAGCCATTGATACTATGGAAGTCAATGGCTACCTTTAACTGTTTGGTTACCCGCATACTTCAAAACATCTTCCTTTGTTGGTCAACAGAAGAAAAAAAAACTCATACAGGTTTAGAACAATTTGAGGATGACAAAATAATTTGAGTAAAGGATGACAGAATTTAAATTTTTAGGTGAACTATCCTTTTAATAAAACATAACCGAGAACTCCATTAAAGGGATTGTACACCTAAGAATGGTAAAATAAACATATTAAATATATAAAAAAATATTATATTGAAAAATTTAAATCAGAATTGTAGCTATATTTGTAATGATTTTGATTTCATTTGCATCTTGCAATTACTTCTAAATATCTTGTGTAAATGTGTGTGTGTGTGTGCAGGGCCGTTTCTAGCCAATTTGACGCCCTAGGCGAAATCCCCATTGCACATAATTTACACATAAATCACACATAAATTAATTTTATTACATTTGGATTTGGATGCATGTTTAGATATTATCAATGGCTACTTTTTTGTCTTTATCTGTTTTTTGTTAAAAAATTGTGTTGTTTCTTGAAACATTGATTTAAAGTGTCAGTTATTACATTATTATTTCAGTCAAACCCTTTGTTAGCTACCCCAAACTACATATAAAAGCTTGATCAGTGGCATAAAAGTAACCAATGCAGCTACTTAATCCTTTGCTACTCATTAAGGTGTGAACTTCCCCTTTAAATAACGTGATGCTCTGCCCTCTATGACGCTGCTCTCATTAAGCGTTGTTGGAAGTGAATGAATTGATTCAGCATTTCGACACCTCCGTAAG
>NW_015505312.1:463598-468722 GCF_001515645.1 Sinocyclocheilus grahami | reverse complement strand
CCATTATATATATATATATATATATATATATATATCTGTTACCTTAAATACATTATAGGCCTATGTATATATTTATATATATATACATATGTATATTCTTTTCAGACACCTGTTTGCCACATTCAAATTTGGTTGTTATAGTAACGACACTAATTTGTGGAGATTCAGTGCATTTAGTTCCACAAATCTGAATGCATTATTTGTAAATTGACTGTTAAGATAAACATTTTGCACAATTTATTATCTGTAATAATTAGGTTTTAGCCAGGTTTCAGTCAAGCAGAGTACATCAAAACGATTATCTGTGATCATTTCATTTACAATAACTGCTTTGGGTGAGAGTGATCTAATGTTTAGGAGCCCAAACTTTAAAAATGTGCTATTTCAGTGTATTGAAAATCTGAAATAGCACAAAGTTTCCTGTAAGGGGTAGGTTTAGGGGTAGGGTTGGTGTAGGGCAATAGAATATACGGTCTGTACAGTATAAAAACCATTACGCCTATGGGATGTCCCCACTTTTCACAAAAACAAACCTGTGTGTGTGTGTTGTATAGATTTATATGTAATGTATGTACTTGCATAGATTTATTTTCTACTTTCTATGTCACAAATTGACAATATCTCAACAATATTGTAAAGCATTTTGTTATTTCTTATATTAAACATTTCAGTTTTTGTTTTGTTTTTTTTTGTTTTTTATCTAAGGTAGGAAAAAGCTTCTGTGTGTTCTTTTTTTCCATTTCATACACACACACAAGCGTGCGCGCACACACAATTGTAGTCTGCGCAAACACACAAGTTCTAACCATTAGTAGAGATTGGTAAACTACCACACAAACAGCTCAACACTGATAGATTTATATGTAATGTATGTACTTGCATAGATTTATTTTCTACTTTCTATGTCACAAATTGACAATATCTCAACAATATTGTAAAGCATTTTGTTATTTCTTATATTAAACATTTCAGTTTTTGTTTTGTTTTTTTTTGTTTTTTATCTAAGGTAGGAAAAAGCTTCTGTGTGTTCTTTTTTTCCATTTCATACACACACACAAGCGTGCGCGCACACACAATTGTAGTCTGCGCAAACACACAAGTTCTACCCATTAGTAGAGATTGGTAAACTACCACACAAACAGCTCAACACTGGACTCATTAAAGATGCCATCGAATTTTTAATTAAACCTCATTAGAGCCCAATCATTGTGCATGAGGTGCTACCAGCACTTGTGTGTGGGTGATTGAGAGATGAGAAATGTTATCAATATGCAAACTCTAACGTAACGCTGCCATTTTATCAACAGCTCACTCTGTCTATCATGGGCGTCGCTAGGCCATTTTTAGGGGGGCGATTAGCTCCATAGACTGTACACGAATTCATGATCGCCTCAGTCCCCTTTGAATTTCATGCAGACTTCGATCGGTTCCTCCCTGTCTTTCAGCACATTCTTTTTCAATCCGCAGAGTCAGACCGCAGCAGCGCAGAGCGAGCAACAGAGGACAAGGTGTGTGTTTAACGATAGATTGTAAAAATATCTGCATCTGTGCAGTTCTTTGTCATAAAGACAGTTTACAAAATATCATGGGGGAGCGATCGGTTCCCCATGTACTGTAGCCTAATTTTTCGCTGCGTTCACCCCTCATCACACTACAGGTTTCCTCCAGTGAAAATGAAGCACATATGAACGCATATAATTTATAAAACGATGGTGCCATTTTCATTTGAATATATACTGTATATATATATATATATATATATATACATATACAGGCCTATATACATATATACCCTCATTGGGGGCTGAGCCCCCCTAAAATGAAAATCCTAGAATCGCCCCTGCTGTCTATTTATAGTGTCCTTGGCCTGTTCACAAGACACTCAACATTTCATACAAATCTGTGTCCTAATACTTCATCAGCGAAAAAGAAAAGCCCACAGCCTGTTGCAGAACAATATCTATTCATCCATTACATTCATATCTGGCCAAAAAAAATCCATGTTGTGATGAAAATGGGGAGGGGATGGTTTGAGATGAAAAAGGGATGCATCAAAAAGCTGAGCGGAAAAGAGAGGCATTGAAAGAGGAAGAGAGAGAGAGAGAGAAAGAGGTTAGCAATGTATGGCCTGGATTTGGTGGTCTTAGGTCGGAGCCGTTTCTGCCTTCAAACACAAATGGGGTTTGAATCCCTCTCATTCCATCAGTAGAGGAGGTCCACTGAGTGCGAACACACACGCACACACACACACACAGCGTAGAGCAGGTCGGGGTGACCTCCAAGCTTAAATACAAACCCTAAATCTTTTGAAGCTCACACTGTTTTCAGCACACAGACAGGGCAAGCAGTACATTTCACCAATTGTGATAAACACACACACACTTACACAAAAACACACAATACTGCCACATAAAGCACATGAGTATTGAATGGAAATGTAAACATAATTACTGAATAATAGATCATATTATATTTGTCAAGTTTAGATTTTGAGATTAAAAAAAAAAAATGTCAGTGCTGGAAGGCAAAAACAGCTATAAAAATACTGCCACAGTTAGCGTCTGTTTTTGCCTTCCAGCACTGACATTTAAATATATATGTGGCTCCAGCAAATATTAATTTATTTACCTCAGAAAGTTATGAGTTTTCTTATAAGATAAATGTATTATATGATCATTTTTGTACAGAAAAATAAATAACTCTTGATTCTAGGTCATATTTTTAATCTGTTTATTGAATGACACTTTCCAAATACCCACCTAGAATTTGTCTTTTTTTATATTATTAATTATTATTAGTTATTACAAACATATTAACATGCATAAGAAGTTCTCTACAAAGACAAAAAATTTAAAAAATACTTTAAATTAATATTAATATCAACATTAACATTACTTTAATTAATGTTTGTATTAATATTAAATCATTTTTATGTCTTCTCTTGGGGGGAACTTCTTGTGTTTCGTCTAGAAGAAGAAGCTATACATTAAAAAAGAAAACATAACTGAAATGTTTACAATGAGGATCTAATCTTATATATTATTATTATTATTATTATAATGTAAATGATTTTTCATTCAATAAATACCGAACAATATATTGTAAAAAACAATATACCGAAAAATGGCTTTGAAGCAAAGAAATTGTTAGTAAATTTCACAAATAATTACAAAGAAACACAGAGCAATACATTGAATTAAACATGACCATTTTAAGTAGAAAGAAGGATAGCAGGCTATTTTCTGAATTATTTTATTTCAAAGTTTTTTATGTTAAGTCCCCTTTAAATGCAAATTAACTGTAGTTAATAAAGTTTTTGAGGTCCTGGCATTAATCTCACCACCAGACGATGAACAAAAATCAAAGGTCAAGAATCTGGACTGATGTTATCACAGTGTTTGATCTTCACGGACAGACAGTAATCTCCAGTCACATGGCAGAAATTAGCATTAGCCGGCTACCAGACAGAGTGGAAACAGAGAACTGCTGGCTGATGAGCTTGGCCACTTATGCTCGTTGCTGTGGTAACTCTATTATAGGGAAGGTAATAGAGAGCAGCGTTTGTTTGTAAGCTTGGAATTTGTTTAATTACGGAACTGCGAGCGAAGCAGGCTCACATTTGCATATGTAAATCCAACGCAGGATTGGATGAAATGATTTTGGCATGGATAGGAGTATTATTTATCTCTCTCTCTTTATAAGAGAGAAAGTTTTATAGTATATTAATATCTTTGTTTTTTATGACTTATTTGCATTTTATAAAAACAAATGTAGTTCATGTTTTTTTTTTTTACATTTATTACCATACATAAACTGTCCCAACTCCCATACTATAATGAATAATTGGAAACGCTTTTTTATTATTACCTATAAAATACACAGGAAACCAGTTTGAAAACAATCATCACCGTTGCAGATCCATTTGATGTCACAAGAGGGCAAATATGACAATACTTCTCTTTAAAGGAATAGTTCACACAAAAATGAAAATTCTGTTATCATTTACTCTCACTCAAGTTGTTCCAAACCTGTACAAGTTTATTTCTTCCTTGAGACATAAGAGATGATATTTTTGAAGAAATCTGGTAACCAAACGGGTTAAAAATAGTATGGAAGTCAACAGGAACCATCAACTGTTTGTTTGCCAACATTCTGCAAAATATATTCTTTTGTGTTAGGCAGAAGAAAGAAATTCATGCAGGCTTGGAAGAGCTCAAGGTTGAGTAAATAATAACAAAATGCTAATTTTTGGGTGAACTATCCCTTTAAATGCACCTCAAAAAGTGATCATGATTTACAAACAGCACACCCACAATCCTGCTGACAGAGGGGAGAATCCCAACCCTTAAATTCCACCTTGCACTTTCTCTTCTTTTGCTCTTTCTCCCTCTCTCTCCATCTGTCTCTCTCTGTATGTGGTTTATATGGAGGATTCATCAACAGTAATTAGCCATCTTGAGAGGTTGACACTCAGCACTGTTCCTCAGGGAGGTTTTTCCGCACTAGGTTGAAGGGCCTAAACGAGTCACCACACAGGTGTGCACAGATTTCACCCATATGTGTTTTTGTGTGTGTGTGTGTGTGTGTTTCTGATTAGTCACATTAGCAGCGCTGCATGTTACTAATTCACAAGGACAGACGAGATGTGGTGGCAACGGCTCCCTGAGGGCAGCGAGGAGGGTGTGTTAGCCGGGTTCAGAACACAGGTTCAGTTTGTGACATTTGAGTTTGTGAGGCAAAGCTCGACTCCTACTTGAGCGTTAACCACACCAGTGACAGATGTGATGCTTCTCTAAAAATATACCCAGAGGCAGAACTACACAAACACACACACAAGCACAAACATATGCATCTGGTTGGGCATTTACTGTGAAAATAATGTTTACATGCTCTAACATTCCTGTATACATGTACCGAGCATATTCTGAGAAAACAATACAAAAGCACACAAAAGTGTGATTCCTACAAACAATTCATTAATATTTGTAAAATAAAATTAACAGAAACAAGTCATTGACTCTTGAGACATGGGACAAAAACCTGTCTCATAATTTATCTGCCAATAAGAAAAAGAAATGTGAATATGCAACTTTTAAAAATGAAGTGTTAATATATATATATATA
>NW_015505312.1:457621-463486 GCF_001515645.1 Sinocyclocheilus grahami | reverse complement strand
ATATATAATGATATAAAAAATACTTTTGATTTCTATGGGGGGAAATTATGATTATGTTTTCTATGGGTGGGAAACCAACATCAAAGGTAATTTTGCTTATGTGTTTGCTTATCATGTCAACTCAGTCACAAATTGTAAGAATACAGCTTGGGACTTCTACATATTTTCCCTAATTTTCAGTAGGTCTTATTACTAACTAGCAACACTATAAGAAACTAAGTTGGATTTAATTTATGGAATTGGAATTTTATTTTATATAAAATTATAATAAATATAATCTTAATACATAAATTTGACATTTTCATCATCATAGTGTTATTTTCATCTCATGTTAAGTGATAGACAGGGGGAAACACAGACTGTGACAGACAATTGCAGCCTTGCAGTAAATGAACATGCCAGAACGTCAACAGATTCAGCCAAATTATTTCCTTGAAAAACTTTGATTTTGTAGCTCTGAATGCTTTGTGATAAAAAAAATATTATCGCATTAATATGAATATGAGTGGCACAAGAATGCACACTGTCCAAAATGGACACACAACAGACTGACCGCTTGCGTGATGCAAGCAGCAAAACACATCTCACTTGGACAAGACCGCACAAATACACTCATACACCAAATCCATTAATAAGCATCCATTTGTGGCCCCAGGTCTTTTCCTCTTGTGTGTGTTCCTATCGTTCCTATCTCCCTAACAGATGTACTGACTCATGGCAGCACCAGAAGTACCCCCACCTCTCCTCCGTCTTTCCCTCCACACAGAACACCAGCGCTGGGCTGAGACTACAGCTACACATCACCAATTAATCTCCACAGAGGACGTGTCCAAGACCAGATGGTCCTGTCTTTGCTTGTGTGCGGGTGTACGTGTACATGTTTTATTGCATTATTAACAGCTTTCCTATGACCTTGCTGCACTTTGCTATTTTTTCTCCACCCGTCTTCTCTATCTGATAGAGACCCGTGTATGTCTGTAAATCCTCTTGTGGGTGAGCTGCGTGTTCGCTTCTCGTTGCCTATGTTGAGTGACCTGAAATCACCAGGGTCAAATAGCATCCTCCTTTGTTTTCTCTCTCTCTCTCTTGCCCGTTCTCATTCACTCTCTTGCTTTATAAACCACGCAATGTTTAGAACAGAATAATGCAGAGATAAAGTTTCAAAAATAAGAGGATGTAAAGCACTCCGATTCCGGCATTGCTACAGTAATTGTAAAAAAAAAATATATATATATATATATAAAGAATATGTGTATATCAATTCCATGGAAGTATTAAAGGGATAGTTCACACAAACATAAATTGTCATCATTTACTCACCCTCATGTTATTCCAAATCTGTATGACTTTCTTTCACTCTCTGAGTAACAGAAAAGAAGATAATTTGAATTATGTTTACTGTTATCCATATAATGAAAGTCAGTGGGGTCCAATGTTGGAACTCATTGACGTTCGTTATATGGAAGATATCAAATGTTTCGAACCAGAAGCTGTGGTTGCCAGAACTGTTCAAATTCTGATAGCAACATCCTAAGTTTTATGGAATGATCTTACATTTACAGTTAAAATGTAATATTTTATGAACTAATAAAATGTTAAAATATCAACCTACTGAAGTACAAAAATCAGTTTCGTGCCTTTATAATACACTGACAACCACCAAAAACAAATGCGGTAAATGAGTAACATGTAATTTTATAGAATTAAAGCTCAACAAGTAGTTTTCCCATGCAAATACAAAACACCATCATGGTAATAATTCAATAAACATTAATTTAACAACATGAGATGTAACATAGCATAACCCTAATGTATATAACCAATAAGATAAAAACTAAGAAGAAGGGATTTCTGTGAATTTCTGTAAATCAATTTAATTTTTTTCACTGTAAATTATAAGATGACTTTTTGCTTCCAAAAACCGTAAATTTAACAGTATTTTACAGTAAATGTCCTGTTAGATTTATTATTACGGTGTAGAATTTTTTAGAAAGAAAATCCTAAAAAAGAAAGTCACACAGGTTTGAAACGACATAAGAGTGAATACATTATGACAGAATTTTCATTTTTGGGTGAATTATTCCTTTAAGCTAGTTAAACAGAGACGTGAATATTACAGCAGAATGAGACTTGCTGCTCTGGTGTAACGGATGACAGGTTACAGGAGAAGGTGATTTCAGAAAGCCCACTCATTCTCTCTCCCCCCTGGCATGGGGCTCCACAATTCCTAAAATCAATGACCCAATATGTTCAGGCACAGATAACAGATGATCAGAAGATAGACATAATGGTCCCCACGCAATTGGTGAATGTCTATCACCAGCGTGAATATTAGATGTGAATCAGATGGGGAAGGTGAGCAGGCCGAGAAGGAATCTCGTGGGAATATCAATTGCGGTTAAAGTAACGACAATGTGGAAGACAAATGAAGGCAATATCTGGAAATGGAATTAAACTTGTCTAAAACGTGGATATGGAAGAATTTGAACATTTATCAAGACTATTGCACCAGATGCGCCAAAGATCTTATTGGGGAACGAAAGGATAAAACTCCTGGAAATGGCACGCCCTGGATTCATTTTAGGGATAACTTCCTGACAGGAGGGGAACCACTTAGTTTACCCTTTGATTTTCTTCCTTTTTTACTAAACCAACAAGACAAGCAAGATTCAACCCCTTTGTTTCTTTAAGGTACAATATTCCTTAAAATCCTTGGGTCTACAAAAGACTTGAGTTTAAATAAATAAACAGTACACAAGCTAGAACAGAAATAAAATGCAAATAATATGAGAAAGAGTACAAGATTTAATTAAAATATGCTTTTAAATCTATATAAAAATTTTAATCATTATTTGGCCCCACTTTATATTGTGGCCCTAATACCTGTGTACTTACATTGTAACTAGATGTGTACATAGTATGTAACCACAGTGTAAATACACATTGGTACATAGTACATATCTACAGCTGTAATATTTCTGTAACTACACACATGTAACAACCCACTGAATGGTATGTGTGAATACAAATGTGTAACAGGACATTGGTAACAACACGTTTTGGTAATGAAAGTACAAATGTGTAACAGAACTAACAGCACTTTTTTGGTAAAGAAAATGTTACACTTTATATTAGATTTATCATGTCATTACTCTGTATGTTACTCAGCAGTAAGTTAGGCTTTACATATAAATTGTGGTTGGTGTGGACAGTTCCTGAGTTACCATGTAAGTGCACTGGTATTACAGTGGTGCACCAACTTGAGATTCAACTCCTCCCACTTACATATCCCTAAACCTACCCATCTCCACCCACTGGATCCCATTTCCACCCCTAAACCTACTCATCTCCACCCCCTGGATCCCATTTCCACCCCTAAACCTACCCATCTCCACCCCCTGGATCAAATTGTTCCAATTACTCGTATACATATTGCTGTTACAAAATGTAGTTATATATGTTCTGTTACACATTTGTACTTACACAAACCATTCGGAAGGGTTGTTACATGTGTGTAGTTACAGAAATATTACAGCTCTAGATACTATGTACCAATGTGTACTTACACTGGGGTTACTTACTATGTACACATCTAGTTATTATGTAAGTACACAGGTATTAGGGACACTTGATATAAAGTGGGACCCATTATTTAACATTCATAAAAAATAATACATCATAAAAAATATATATAATGTTCTGTTATATTTTATATGTTTTTAAAATCCCTCTCCTTTCTTTTTTGCATTTTACTTTAGCTCTTATACACTTATACTTTAAACCTGGCTGTTTACTATGAACATGTTGGCTCATATGAAAAATTGCTTGCAAATTGCTTTGGATAAAAATGTCTGCTAAATTAATAACTGTAAATGCAAACCTTTGTAAACCAACATTGCTGACCCTCATGCAAACCAACCCTAACCAGCACTGAAAAACAGGAAATTTACTCTGGACTGAGCTGGTTTTTTCGTCACGGGAGTTATCAAAGAGCTCAGTGAACTGTATGATTTTAAAATAAGATCCTAAATCTTGTTTTCCCCCAATGTTAAAATGGAATCTCGCCTCGTTCGCGATGAATGATGAGGGATTCCTGCTAGCCGCTTGAAATAGCAAGGAACGGCTATTGATATTCATACCACAACGTTTCACTACAAACCCTGAGTGGAAAGTCAGAGGTTCCGTGGTAATCGCCTCGGTTACTGGGCCAGGGCCATTTCCAGGCTCTGATTGTGAGTTTAGTTCCTGTTCTCAGAGGTATCTCCCATCCCATTACAAGCTGTCGAGGTGGAAAATGAACATTTTTCCCCGAACAATCCTTTTTTCTGCCTGCAACACTTTCTTCACCTATCTGGCAGAACAAAAAATGCCTTTACCTCAAATAATACAACAGCCTAAAACAGTTTTGTCTTCGTTTCATTTCTGTATTTTACACATTTGGGAAGAAATCCATCTACCTGACCATATTTCCAAATGTCTCAAAACATGACCGGCATCATTACATAACGTGATCAGTGTAATGTTCACTTCTTTTAAAAGTTTCGGGGCTTTGACCGCATTTATGTGTGCATTCTGGGCTCTGTCACCATCTTTGTAAGTGATGGGATCTCTCATACAGCCATCATTAACACTATTTTATCACTTTACCCAAGGAACACATGATATTTTACATTGCGGAGGAGGAGACAGACATGCAAAAGGCAAAGGCTCAAACTCTGCATTCCCCTGGCGCCTACCCAGCATGCACCTGGACTCAAGCCTGTTATTCCACTACGAACGTGTGGATAATTGCCAAGACTATCTAATATTTATCTTAACATGTATCCTCACCCTGGCGACAGAAAAACAGGAAAGAGAGAAGAGAATTGCAATGTATTAATGTGACATGATCGGGGGAGCTTTTAAAAGGCTTGTTATTACCGCCTCAAAACTCGGGCCTAATGACTTGTCTGCTCCAATGCTAAGGTTTCACGTAATTGTCTCTTAAACACAAATATGAACAGTGTCGTCTCATTATATCCGGCTGGAGTTCTTAAGTTTCAGGCCTGAATGAATTATTCCTCGCCCCTCATCATGGCCATCTTTCTGCACACCAATGATAAGAATCAAGAGTACAATTACGTACAAACTATATTTCTTGTATCTTTATTTGTTGCGACACACCAGAAGTGTTTGGATCCATTTGCAGTTTATTAAGAATAGTCAGACAATACAGGGTCAAATACCGGCAAGGCAGAACAGTAGAGACAAGGCAGAGGCAGAATCGTGAACCAGGCGAGAGATCGGGGCAGGCGGCTAGTGAACAGAGTCCAGGTGAAACAATTCAAGTCGGGGCAGGCAGATAACAATCAGAGAAACAGGAAACAGTCCAAGATCAAAGCACAGAAAACAAACACGGGTATAACGCTCGGAAATGACAGCCGGGGCAAATCAAGACTTTGCAAGGAGTTCATGAAATGGTGTGGCTTATATGTGTGTGTGTAAATTAGATGCAGGTGTGATTGTGTAATTAGGCCCAGGTAAGAGGGATGATGGGAAATGGAGTCTGAATGGAAGATCGCTAATACTCTGGGGACAGTTCCCTCTGGTGGTGCGGAGGAGGCGGTATGGGAGTCTCCTCTGTAACAATATTCTATTTGTTAAACACACTGAAGACCAGAGTAATTAAATGTCATTTTTAAATACAAACACATTACTATAGGAAGACATTTTCCAAACAAACAATACATATAGAATTTTACCCTCTTAAACTAGTTCTGTCATGACAACTAGAGATAAGCATCGTAATACACATGGCAGTGTTAATTTCAGGGGGGGGGGGGGGGAAAAAAAAAAAAAATTTTTTAAAGAAAAATTTTTGAGGGG
>NW_015505312.1:456562-457591 GCF_001515645.1 Sinocyclocheilus grahami | reverse complement strand
GACAATAAACATAACATTTCTCAAGAGCAATTTTTGAAGGGGACACAAATAATTAAGTAATTGTACTTGTAAGGATATGTATACACAGAGGAAAGCCTTACGACTATTAGTGTAGCAGGGAGACCGTGCCAAACTTCAAGTTCAGGGTTGCTAGGTTTTCACAACAAAACCCACCCAATTGCTATTTAAAACTAGCCCAATGGCGTTTTGAGTGGGGTCCCCCAGTAAAAATCGCGTTCCGGGGGTAAAATACATGTTTTTTGGTGAGGTTCCCCTGCTAAAATTCGCATTGCAGGGGTTAAATATCACGTTATTGGGGTTGCTTCAACCCACGGACATAAAAAACAACCCACGGCAACAGTTTTAAAGTAGCCCAATTCCATGGGAAAACCGTGGACTTGGCAACACTGTGAACAGTTGAAGTCACGCCACGAAAGCGGTCGTGTCCGTTGTAGACATTACTATCTGTCACAGTGTTGTCAAGTCTGCGGTTTTCTCGTGGAATTGGGCTACTTTAACACTGTTGCCGTGGGTTGTTTTTCATGTCCGCGGGCTGAAGCGACCCCAATAACGTAATATTTAGCCCCTGGAATGCAAATTTTACCTTGGGAACCCCCCCTAAAAACGTGTATTTTAGCCCCCTTTTTACTGGGGGACCCCCCTCGAAACACGGTTACTTAGGGCTAGTTTTGAGTAGCAATTGGGCGGGTTTTGTTGTGAAAACCTAGCAACCCTTTCCATCAAGCAGGTAACTTTATTATTGGTAACATAGCGGACTCATCGAAAAATACATTGGCATCATCTGTATTAAAGAGAAAATAATCACTTCATCCCATGTTTAAGTGAATAAAATAGCCTTGACAGCCTTGGAGTTCCACAAAACTTGACTTTGTTCTCTTTCACTGGACTTGTGTGTGTTTAGGTGATGTAAAAGAGCAAAGCAGGCATTTGCACCAAAGCACTGTGAGGCAAGGGAGGGGAGACTCAAAATGTTTCTACACTTAAACCCCCCCCCCCCCCCCTTTAAAC
>NW_015505312.1:443265-456502 GCF_001515645.1 Sinocyclocheilus grahami | reverse complement strand
CCCCCCACTTTAGACTCACAACCACATTAGCCAGTGCTTACTGTGCCATATCTTTGCCAAAACTGGCCCAGATACGTTTGAGGATAACTGGGCCATTTGTGGCATCATGTGTGGGCCACTTTAGGCTCATAGCCACATTACCCAGTCAGAAAATTTCCTTTGGAGCAAATCTGGCCCATATCAACAGCTAAAGTGTGGCCCAGATTAGTTTGTGTTCGCCGGCCCAAAACTGGTCCACATCTTTTTAGCCAGAACTGAACCTAAACAGTGCCATAACCCAACCCAGAGTGAGCCAAATAATAAAAACAGATGTGGCTGATATATGGACCTTATATGGTATTCTTATATGGCTGAGTTCTGTAAAGGGCTGATGGCCCTTATGTGGCCCACATATGGCTGATAAACCAAATGCCATTATTTAACCATATTTACACCACACCTATTTGTTTTTTATTTAAAATACCCATTACACAGTAAATCTTAAAGGGGTCATATGATGCTGCTAAAAAGAACATTATTTTGTGTATTTGGTGTAATGAAATGTGTTTATGCGGTTTAAAGTAAAAAAAAACACATTATTTTCCACATACTGTACATTATTGTTTCTCCTCTATGCCCCGCCTTTTTGAAACGCGTCGATTTTTACAAAGCTCATCGGTCTGAAAAAGCGAGGTGTGCTGTGATTGGCTGAATACCTCAAGCGTGAGACGGAAATGTTACGCCCCTTACCATGTTGTGAAGATGCCGTGTCCAGCCGGAGCGACGACACAAAAACATTAAAACCCATTAGAAACTAGGCATTTGTTGCATCCATGATCCGGCGATCCACTGCACTAAGTAGATGTATTTCCTCAGCGACCAGCACGGATCAGCTCTAGGCATGACAAAGCAGATATCGTCCTCTTTTGGAAGACCAAATAAAGTAGTTTCGCTTTCACAACGAAACACACAGTCTTCAGGACATGGCAGCAGCGGCAACAATACTACAGCGAGAATAAAAGCTACGCCTTTTTTCTTTGCGTGAACATTTGGGCGGCGTTATGCAAATCTTCCCACATAGTGAGGTAGATATGTGGGGCGTGTTCGAACGAGCCGTTTTAGGTGTGGCTGACTCTTAACTTTTATGGTCCAAATGCTACAGAACATAACAGAAGTGTGCTATTTTGCAAATGTCAGATGAGTGAATAAATGTACAAAAATGTATACTTTTAGTAAGTCTCGCCAGTCTTTCTCACTCACAGTCTGTCAGGAAAAAGAAGAGAAAAAAGAACATTAGTATATCATAATTAGTATCACACATGAGATATTATTTCAAGACAAGCACATAAAATGACTGTAAATCAGCACTGCACATATTCTTTTCTATCCCCCAAGACATGAGTGCTTTTTTAAATTAGGAAAATTTTAGCTACTTTAATAACAGGCTATTTTTAGACATAATACTTACTAATATACATAATATTAATGAAAACATTGGTGTAATTGTATCTCAGTTTTGAAGTCACAGTTTCATACATTTTTCAGCAGGGGGAGAAAACAGACAATTGCTTTTTTTTTTAACAAACAGTGGTTTACTGAAGAATTTATGGCTCTGCCTTTAAATAAACTCAATTATAATTACAATTTTCTTAAGGATAAAACATCTATCTTAGCTAATGCTATACAATAGGGAGCCCTATTAGAGCACATTACTAAAATATTAAAGGCTGCATTTAACAACAGAGCCCAATCTATTAAATACAATTCCTATTTATTTTTAGATACAATAACCAACACTAAAAAAAAAAAAAAATGTATGCAAACATATAAACTGCACATTTGCACATTGCAATTTTCTAGCAACAAGCTGTGGACACTGAATGACTTGCCCGCGGTAAAGGTAATGCTGTTTTAATGCTGAGATTACATGACATGAGCCAGTTTATTTTGCGCTATAACCGGTTGTAACTAGTAGAAAAGAGTTTTAAAGGGAAGGGATGATGATATTTGGCTCACTCTGGGTTGGGTTATGGCACTGTTTTGGTTCAGTTATGGCTAAAAAGATGTGGACCAGTTTTGGGCCGGTGTTGTGCCGAAATCTGCACCCCTGCCAGATTATGCATCCCCTCGTTGAAATCGCTACCTAATGCATAATCTGGCAGGGTGCAGAATTCGGCACGACACCGGCAAACACAAACTAATCTGGGCCACACTTTAGCTGTAACCCCGAACGTTATCAGGAAGGCTATTCCAGAGTTTGGGAGCCAAATGCGAAAAAGCTCTACCTCCTTTAGTGGACTTTGCTATCCTAGGTACTACCAAGAGTCCAGAGTTTTGTGACCTTAGGGAGCATGATGGATTGTAGCGTGGTAGAAGACTAGTTAGGTACGCAGGAGCTAAACCATTAAGGGCCTTATAGGTAAGTAATATTATTTTATAATTAATGCGGAACTTAAAAGGTAGCCAGTGCAGAGACTGTAAAATTGGGGTAATATAATCATACTTTCTTGACCTGGTAAGGACTCTAGCCGCTGCATTTTGGACTACCTGTACCTTGTTCACTGAAGATGCAGGACAACCACCTAACAGTGCATTACAATGGTCCAGTCTAGAGGTCATGAATGCATGAACTAGCTTTTCGGTATCAGAATCAGGTAACATGTTTCGTAGCTTAGCAATGTTTCTAAGATTGAAAAATGCTGTTTTTGCAACATGGGAAATATGATTTTCAAACGACAAGTTGCTGTCTAGTATAACACCCAGATTTTTGACTGTAGAGGAAGTAACAGTACATCCATCTAGTTGCATATTGTAATCCAAGAGATTCTGTGTACTGTTTTTTGGTCCAATAAGTAATATATCTGTCTTATCCGAATTTAATAGGAGAAAATTATTGGTCATCCAATCTTTTAAATTTTTAACATGCTCTGTTAGCTTAGATAATTTAGAAGTTTCATCTGGTCTTGCTGAAAAATATAGTTGAGTATCATCGGCATAACAATCCCGTATTTCTAATAATATTACCAAGGGGCAACATGTATATTGAAAATAGCAGAGGACCTAGGACAGATCCTTGTGGCACTCCATACTTTACTGGTGATAATTAAGTGGTAGCGATCGGACAGGTAGGATCTAAACCATCTTAAAGCCTGCCCTTGGATACCTGTATAGTTTTGTAATCGATCTATGAGTATGTCATGATCTATAGTGTCGAACACAGCACTAAGATCAAGTAAAACTAGCAATAGACACTGTAGAATCTACATTTGTTATTGTATTTCTGATGTTATCTATTTTATGAGTGAAGAAATTCATAAAGTCATTACTATTAAACTGTGAGGGAATATTTAGATCGGGTGGTGTCTGCTTATTTGTTAATCTAGCCACTGTGCTAAATAAAAACCTAGGATTGTTTTGGTTATTTTCTATGAGTTTGCGGATATGCTCGGTCCTGGCAGCTTTTAGAGCCTGTCTATAGCTGGACATACTGTTTTTCCACGCAATTCTAAAAACTTCCAAGTTAGTTTTACTCCATTTGTGCTCAAGATTTCGAGTTTCTTTCTTGAGAGAATGGTTATTACTGTACAGTACGTTTTTCTCTAAATACTCTCTAAATACTGATATATTTGTTTAGAACTGTTTTCACTTGTAAATGGTGCTTGATCTGTGGTATGTCTCTCCTGATTCATGTGACAAGCCAACTTTTTCAATGCAGAAAGCAATATTATGGATAGAGGACTAATTTTAGCTAAAAAGCAATGGCTAAAGCAACAGGTTGAAGTTAAAACATCTTAACAAAGGATTTGTTCTTTACAAACATGCAGCTTTTCACTTCACAAGATGTTTATTTATTGTCTTAAGTCATGTGGATTACTTGTGGATTATTGTGATGTTTTTATCAGCTGTTTGGACTCTTATTCTGACGGCACCCATTCACTGCAGAGGGTCTACTGTTGAGCAAGTGATGTAATGCTAAATTTCTCCAAATCTGTTCCAATCAAGAAACAAACTCATGTACATCTTGGATGGTTTGAGGGTGAGTATATTTTCAGCAAAGTTTGATTTTTGGGTGAACTATTCATTTAAGCTGTGCAAATAAGATGTTTTTTAAAAGAACACTTAACATGACCTGAGAATCTTTAAGACTTTCTTAAAGTTTTCAGGAACTAATTAGGAGTTCCTGAGAGGAGTTCCTATTCATGAGAATGAATAAATTAACAAATGTGCAAAATGTACAGTGTGGAGCCAAGAATAATTTGACTTATTATCTCCAATAACCTCATCCAGAAACATGGTTGTGTCACCGTACAGACCTTATTTCTACAAGGGAATGAAACAGTCAAGCCTATGATGACTGTTTGCAACACAGAAGCAAGATTGTAATGGATAATTGGCAACACAAAGACTAATCAAGCATGGGTGATTGCCTGTTTTTTAAAATTCTCTTCCAGTCCTTGTATCAATTTGCAACTAAATGGAAAAGGCTTGTGCATTGGAATCAGTAATGTGGGCTCTCTCCTTCTGCCTCTCTCTATCCCTCTCTCTTTCTGTCTTTCTCTATGGGTCAGCAGCAATCGCGAGTCCAGGGCTGGTTCCAGCGTGGGGACTGAGGGGGTGGTAGTGTATAAAAATATAAAAGGCCTTGCGCTTTGATTCCTGCGAGGACCAGTCAAGAATAATAATGTATTACACCCCACAACCCTGCAAAAGACGCTTGAAGTAGCCACACGTCTCAATGTCCCACTAGGGGCTTTAAAGACTCCCTGCTCAGTGTAATAGCGCCCTCTATGGAAGTTATTATTGAATGCAATCAAATGGGAAACGGACAAACCCATGAACTCTGACACCAGAAACACAGTGGAACAGAGGAATAAATGATGGCTATATATATATATATATATATATATACTGCATACAGAAACTAATTGAACACAAACACTACAGACCTCAAGTACTGATGGAGCTCCAGAAAGAGAAGAAGAAAGTTTGTCCAGAGCATCAGCACAGGTGTTTGATGTCACGGCAGCTGGCGGGGTGGGTCCACCTGTCTACGCAACCCCCACCCTCTCTGCTGTCTCCATGGTGACAGATGGAGTCCAGAGGATCTGATGTATTCTCATCGCTCCTCCCCGCGGTCTGTCCCTTCGGTCCATTCTGGCCTGCTCATTTGGACTCTTCACAGTAGCACAGGTTAACTACTTACAGAGAGGGTCAAGACCAAATGACAACAGAGACCTTCATGTGAGCAATTAAGAAGCATAAAATTGATTTGTAGTCACAAACAGCATAAGGAAGTGAAATCCTTGAAATCGAACTGTCTTAAAATGGAAAAGTCAAACCCGACGGTCAATAGACATCACAGAAAAAGGGATACTTTAAATGAATAGTTCAACCACAAATGAAAATTATGTTCGTCCAATCTCTGAAATCATCTCTGTAATATCTGAATTGTTTCAGAGTAAATTGTGATTTTTAAATTGAGAGATTTCACAATGTACAAAAGTCAAAATTCAGATTTCAATGTAAACGCAAATTTTTATAAGCTATGTATCTACATTTGTTGTATAGCTCTACTCTTTTACTACATGTCAACTGTCTCACTTATTTATAGTTTTTGTAACATTTTTAAATGTGTTTGAAATTCTCTCCAAGGCTTTAATTATTTGAGCAAAACTACAGTAAAAACAGTATTTTTGTGAAATCTTAATTTAAAACAACGTTTCTATTTTAATATATTCTAAGATGTAATTTCTTCTTGTAATGGTGAACCTGCCATTACTCCAGTCTATTATTATCAATGTTTGAAACAGTGGTCCCTAAATTTTGTGTGGAATCTGTGATATACTCTATTTTTTCTTTCAGGATTTTTTTATGATTTGAAAGTTATATAAGTTAGAAGTTAGAAATAGAATGTCTGTCACTTTTGATCAATTTAATGCAACCTTGCTGAGTAAAAGTATTAATTTCTATTAATTAATTTCTCTCTCTCTCTCTCTCTATCTCTCTCTCTCTCTCTCTCTCAAAAAAACTGTAAATAGTACTGACCCCAAACCTTTGAACTGTGTATGTTTAAAACATTTCACTCTTTACTTTATATAGCTTACCACTGTTTTTATGAATTCTGTATCTGTTTTGTTCCCAACTATTGTCTGTATTGTCAATATCCTGGAATGTGAAACATCTGAGACAATGTTGATACCTAAATAAAACTAAATAGAAACTCCAATAAATTTTTGGAGCTATGAAAGAGCAACCTAGGAGTAAGATTCCAACTGAACAAGCAAAAAACCTTAAAAATGTGTTTTTGCTCTTTTCTGTGTGTTAGTATATTAAAAAAAGACAACAGTCAATGCATCCGAGGTCTGTGTTCTCCTGGGGTTAATCTGTGTGTGTTTTACACTGCAGTATGTTCTACACCCTCTACACTCCACAAGTTGAAATGAGATGGTTCCTGTATTGCTCATCCTGTGGGTGACTGGTCACAATTCCAGTAAATGACTCTAAGCCATGAGTATGGATGTGTCCTAGAGGACCTAATGATGTTAATTTGTTGAACTTACTGCAAACTGTACCGTGGGTTAATTTTAACCGATCGCGTTCATGTCGACTAATAACACGCGTGTGAGGGAGGGTGTTCAACAGCAGCCAAATGAACATCAATGACTGCTGCCTCTGTGGGGAGAAAACAAGCGCCGACACAGGAGGCAATATAAAGCCCTTAATAAACACGAAAATAAATAAATAAATAACTAGGCAACTCTAAAGGGTCCATGAGACCTACATTTGTCTCATTTCTTGCCAGGAAGTATCTCAGTTCAGCCCTGTTCCAGTTTTTTCGCGCACGTGTTGGCAAGCGCGCACTCGTTACCTGTACGTCTGAGTTATGTCTAAGAGGTGATCTTCCGCAACAGCCACAAAACTGCATCATTTCGCCTCGCGTCCATCAACACGGCTCCCGCCGGATCCACAATGGCACATTAAGCAATCCTCACACGTCCCATAAAATAGACATACTGCAGCCCTGGCTGCAACAGTAGACACTTTCTTCATAAGCGCTGTGGGTTTGCAGCCAAAAGCAGAATACCCTCAACCCCTTTATGACGATAAAACCAGATAGTCAGCCATTTTGGATAAAATGGACTGACGATTCTCGAGCATGGACTGATTCAGCCAGCTTGAAGTCTCCCGCTGTGCAAAATGACAGCCTGCGAGACTCAGAATGACCACTGGCCCCGGCAGTAGGGCCATATCACCATGACAACAGTCAGAGGCATTGCAAGGCATGATGGGAGGTCAGCAACCGACTTCTTCCCAGGGGTCCAGAGAAACAGTTGAAGACCAGGCTTTCACGTACCACACGGCAAAATCAATCCTGTAAAATCTAGACTTGAAAATGCATTTTCAGGGGTTATGCAAAGATTTGAACACCACAACGAACTTACACCACAAGACCAAATGTATATGGACACATGAACATCCATATGTGCTTGTTAAACATTTAATTTGTCTATTAACTATCAAAATCTTTTTATTTTTATTAATATACATTTTTTACCACGTTATTCTTCAACACGGAAGCCTCTGGATGAGACATCCGGTTCATTAGCTGCTATAACAAGAAGAATAACAATGTGCAGTAAACGGTAAAACTATTTGCACTACAAATCAGTGTTCATAATTAAGATAATACATTAAAATAATATGGTAAGACACCAATTTGCAATATCAAGTAGCAAAACAAACTGTTTCGTACAGCTAAATGCAGAGACGCCAGACCTATAAAAATTACAAATGCAATTTCGTCCGCTCTTACGAAAAGAATTAGGTGAATATATTTTTAGTTAGCCTAAAGGATTATTGTGGGGGAAATTTACAATTTTGCATTTGTATTAAGCTTTTTGTTAATGATTTGGAAAATATTAAAAATAAACTTTAAAAATCTAAAACGTTAAAGGGGTCATATGATGCGATTAAAATTTTTCCTTTCTCTTTGGAGTGTTACAAGCTCTTGGTGCATAAAGAACATCTGTAAAGTTGCAAAGACTAAAGTCTCAAATCCAAAGAGATATTCTTTATAAAAGTTAAGAGTCAACCACGCCTACCTAAAACGGCTCGTTCTAACATGCCCCCACATATCTACATCACTATGTGGGAAGATTTGCATAACGCCGCCCAAATGTTCACGCAAAGAAAGAAGGTGTAGCTTTTATTCTCGCTGTAGTTTTGTTGCCGCCGCCATGTCGTGAAGGCGCTGTGTGATTCGTTGTGAAAGCAAAACTACTTTGTTTGGCCTTCCAAAAGAGGACGATATCTTGCTACATATTAATATTAATGTTTATGTCTCGTCTTTCTGGCCGGACAGGGCATCACAATATGGTAAGGGCCGTAACATTTCCGTCACATGCTTGAGGTATTCAGCCAATCACAACGTTCTGGATAGCTGGCCAATCAGAGCACACCTCGCTTTTCAGACCGATGAGCTTTGTAAAAATCGATGCGTTTCAGAAAGGCGGGGCATAGAGGAGAAACAATAATGTACAGTATGTGGAAAATAATGTGTTTTTTGAACCTTAAACCACATAAACACATTTCATTACACCAAATGCACAAAATAATGTTCTTTTTAGCAGCATCATATGACCCCTTTAAGTTTCTCCTCATCAACCTTTACTTTTAAATGTCAATAGTTCAGTCATTCTATTGACACACCGTTCTCACACAACAAATATCACACCTATCATGATTTCGAAAAAGCAAATTATGCTATAATTACAAAGCCTGCAAAGACACGTTGTCAAGATCGCGTCGTCTCTGTTTTTTCCTGCTTTCCTCTCTTTGGAATGAGTCAGGGGACTCTCCATCATCAGTGAGTGTGTAATGAATCCATAGAGACACGTTTGGGCAAATAATTGAACCGTTATCATTCACGACTTAATTACACGCTCAGGGAATATGAAGTCGGCGTGAGCGCCAGCCAGCACAACTTGATAAATTCAACCAAAAAACTCAGTCATCATTTACTCACCCTCACATCGTTCCAAACTTGTGAGTCTGTATTTCGTCTGTGGAACACAAGAGGTGATGTTTTGGAGAATATTCTGGTCGCTGTTTTCAATATGATAATAGCGAATGAGGAACGTGACAAAGTGAAACACCTTATGAGGCCATTAACAAAGAAGCCCTTTTAAAGTAGAATATCTTTAAACAGTGTTTCAACAGCCAAACATGTCCGACCGCAGCGCAGTAAATGCAAAAATGCATTCTGTTTGAACTCTTAAAAGTATCATAAAACGTTTCTTGTATGCTGTATATTATGGGTCTTCTGAAGTCTGGTTCAAAGTAGCTTTGAACGGAGACAAGTCACGGTGTAGGTACATCTTAGCATCCGTGAGGGGAAATATAACAATATAACAACGGGAAATATAACAACGTAACTTTTGAGTCTAATCTTTTCACTGAATCGGCTAATCCAGTTCATAAAACCGGTCTGAATGATTCGTTCAAGAATCAAACTGATTTAGTTCTCTAGTTCAAATAACTAATTTTTTGAACTCGATTTTCAGCTTTCTGGAAGAGAAGATTATCAGTATTGTATGAGAAGACCTGCCAAGGTGCCAGGTCCTGTGAAGTACTTTTTTTTTTTTACTATTACATGATTCATAATTTCTTCTCAGAAGTCATACGGGTTTGGCATTGAGAAAAAAAATTAAGAAAAGTGTTGATTTTGGGGTGAACTATTATTTTAAAAGGATGATTCACTCACAAATGAAAATTCTGTCAACATTTACTCACCCTCAGGTCATTCGACTTCTTCTGCAGGAAACAAAATAAGATAGGCTAGTTTAAAGAACGTTGGTAACCCAATAGTTTTGTTGATCATTGATTTCCATTGTATGGACTGAACAACACTGAGCCATTTTTCAAAATATTTTATTTTCCACAGAGGAAAATAAGTCCTACAGGTTTGGAAAAATGACCGTATTTTCATTTTTGGGTGAACTATCCCTGTAATATTGAACGTAGAGTAAGTGAAACAGAGATGGTCACTAAATATATGAAATACGATCATGCCATCTGAACATCACAAATACTCTTCAATACCAATATCAGGTGAGCTGTGAGTTTGTTTCAGGTGAGCGCTGGTGGGATGGGACTGCTATAGCATGACGCTAATCAGCGGCTGGCAGCACTGGCCAAACGGGTGGTCCGGGTCTGGCACGGCGGTACCCCAGGACTGTGGCGCTCGGTTTGAAGTTTAATGATGCCAGCTGCCGGCTCTGCCAGCCTGGAGGCACTAACGATCTGGCGGTGCCAGCACAGAGGCACCTGGACGCTCGGCACGCCGCAGCACGGACGGGGAGGTGGGGCTGCCACGAGCCCATGATGGGGCCGTGTGCCGCGGAGGGGCTTGAGCGCTCTTTGAAGAGTAACCCCCCCATTTCCATATTTCATTACACGCAGCTGAGCGACAGAGCCCCACCCAGATGTTCTATTTTGAGCTATTTAAATTTTGACCTGCTTTTCCTGCTTCTGTTCGTGAAGAAGAAGAAGAAAAAGATGGAGGGGTTTCAATCAACAACAACAGCACAGATGCCAAGTTAGTTGGAAAGATGCTGGTGTGGATTATTGCACCTTTTTTCCACACAATCAGTTGATTTTAATCTGGGAACAGACTGACAAAGCACAGAGAAATTTAACCCTGTTTAACTTGTCAATCTGTCCAGGCATCTGTGGAAAAGATGCCACACACACACGCATCTTATTGCACAGAGCTATTCACCGAAATTGCTTGATAAATGTGTTTGTTCACTCATGCCCTAATATTTTAATTAGTTTATTGAGTTTTGTTTATTCACATTCAATTTTAAACCTGTTTAGTTTGCTGCTTGCCCGCACCTTCATGAATCATTGAACAGCATATTTTATCTGTAATCAACGTTATTAGCCCAGAGTAGATTTTTATTGCTCAGAGTTTGCTCTTTCATAGCTCCAGAGACTTATTGGAGCTCTAAATTAGGCATCAATTGTGTCTCAGACTTTAATACTAAAATTCCTTAGGAGAAATAAAAATAGACAAAAAGTCAGAGAACTCAGCTATGAAATAAGTGCATATAGGTTAGCTCAAATAATTTGGGTAGTTAAATGAGAAATGTTTGAGTTCATAGTGAAATCTGACCTGCAGATGTTGAAATCTTTCCATCTCTGTGTTCCTGTGGCTCAGTTGTAGAGCATTGCATCAGCAGTGCAAAAGGTCGTGGGTTCAATTCCCAGGGAACACACTCACTAGTAAACAAAATAAATGTATATCCTGAATGCACTGTAAGTCGCTTTGGATAAAAGTGCCCGCTAAATGTGTAAGTTATTATTATAACTGGGCAAAGTTTGAGACATCTCATCTGAACCTCTAGACAAGCCAAGTGTGAGATCACTGGGGTCTGTAGATGATATAAGCTGTCAAGCATAATTTAGACAAATGCGACATTAAAGAGATCTACTTTGATATGTTTTCTATCCTATAGTAGTAGTAGAAGTCAGAGGGATACAGGGAGCACCACCTCTTTAAAAAAATATCAGTGTTACATACACTGAAAATAAAATCTGGTGTAGAAACAATTCACTAGGAAATTGCTGGTATAGTTCACAAATAATTACAAGGAATCAGCAAGTTGTCACATCCGGGACAAAGAGGCAAACAGACAGGTTAATGTAAGTCGGGAAGTTTATTCAGAGGAACTTAGGAGGAGCTTCCAACAGAAAAGAGTCAACTGAGGAATAAATGGAAGCAGAGAACAGTCTTATCTGGGTTTGGCACTGAGGTCCTTCGGCCGAGAACTGAGGAATCCGAGGCGTGACAGGTAGATCGAGAGGCAAGGAACCCATAGAGAGCAGCTTGTAACCTTGAGACCAGCCAACGAGTGACTGAGGTGAGGGAGTATTTGACAGGTGGGGTAAGTGGGTGCAGGTGTTCGTGATCAGTAATCAGGTGATTGTGAGCGGATGTAGGAGGCTGATTCGGCTGGTGAGGCAAGTGTTTCCGTGACATTACCCCGACGCCCGAGACCGACGGTGAGGACGACCACGGCCCCTGGGAGCGGGACGGACAGGATGAGCCTGGTGGAAGTCGTTGAGGAGAGAAGGGTCCAGTATGTCCTCTCTGTCTGCCCACGACCTCTCCTCCGGACCGTACCCCTCCCAGTCTATGAGGTATTGAAGGTATTGATGGATGTCCCTGGTGGATAACCAGACTTGGTCCCCTGGGTGATGAATGGGATTGTCGGACCGACGAGTGTCTGCATTGGCCTGGTGCCTCCTGACGGCCCGCTGGAGATGGATATGCGCTGAGTCCCATGCTCTCACGGAACCAGTGATCTACCGCTGGGACTTCCGAGTGTTCCTCGGTCCAAGGAAACGGGGGCGGCTGGTAACCTAGCACACATCGAAAGGGGGTCAGTCCGGTGGTTTCCTGGCGCAGGGAATTCTGGGCGTACTCGGCCCAGGGTAGGTACTGGCTCCAGCTGTCCTGATGGTCATGACAGTAGGCCCGGAGATACCATCCGATCTCTTGGATCTTCCGTTCGGTCTGGCCGTTGGTCTGCGGGTGGTATCCAGAGGACAAACTGACGGATGCTCCCAGGAGGTGGAAGAACCCTCGCCAGACCCTGGAGATGAACTGAGGCCCTCTGTCTGAAACAATGTCTTCTGGGAGACCGAAGTTCCTGAATATGTGCTGGAAGAGGGCTTCTGCGGTTTCCAGGGCGGCAGGTAATCCACGCAGGGGAATTAATTTGCAGGATTTGGGGAACCGGTCGACGACTACTAGGATGGTCGTGAATCCGTTCAAGGGAGGTAAGTCAGTGGCAAAGTCCACACCCAGGTGGGACCAGGGCCGGCGAGGGATGGGTAGCGGAACTAGTTTTCCTTCGGGCAGACGACGTGGCGTGGTGGAGATGGCACAGACCGAACATCCCTTGATATACCGGGCGACATCTCGGGCCATGTGGGGCCACCAGTAGCGGTTTTGGAGGAGCAAGAGGGTGTCCCGATCCCGGAGAGGTGTGAACCGAGTCCAGAAGGGTTATCCGCAGGGTGGATGGAACAGTTCTTCCCCTCTGGGCCTCCCGGCAGAGCGGGTTCGGTGAGAGTGGCGGCACGGATCTGGTCGGTGAGGGCCCATTGAATCGGAGACATGAAGACGGAAGGTGGCAGGATGGGCTCTGGTTCTTCGGGGGTAGGATCTGGCTGGTGTTGGCGGGAAAGC
>NW_015505312.1:414959-442950 GCF_001515645.1 Sinocyclocheilus grahami | reverse complement strand
ATGACCCGGTACTCATAGTGCCCGGTGGGTGTTACAAAGGCGGTTTTCCATTCGTCACCCCTGCAAATGCGGATGAGGTTATAGGCACTCCTTAGATCCAGCTTGCTGAAGATGCGGGCCCCGCGGAGCTCCTCCAAGGCCGCAGGAACCAGAGGAAGGGGATAGGCGAACTTCACCGTCTGGTCATTGAGGGTCCAGTAATCGATGCAGGGTCTCAGACCCCCATCCTTCTTGGCCACGAAGAAGAAGCTCGACGCTGCGGGTGAGGTGGACGGGCGGATGAACCCCTGTTGCAAGGCTTCCTGAACGTACTCCTCCATAGCGGCTCACTCCGGGATCGACAGTGGATAGACTTTGGATAATTGGGCCCCAGGCAGCAGGTCAATGGCACAGTCCCATGGCCGGTGAGGTGGAAGGTGAGTGGCAGCGAGCTTGCTGAACATGTCCTGGAACGCCTGGTATTCGGGAGGAGGAGGAGAAGGAGTGACAGGCGATGAATCCGGGCTTTCCACCGAGGTGGAACAGACGGGGAGGTCATTACCAACGGAGCTCGGGATAGGCAGATCTCGGAGGCACTCCCGTTTGCACTCCGCACTCCACTGGAGTATGGCTCCGGACTTCCAGGCGATGGTGGGTTGATGTTTGGCGAGCCAGGGGCGTCCCAGGACGATGTCCACCACGGCCTCCTCCAGCACCAGTAGAGAGATCCGTTCGGTGTGGAAACATCCAATCCGTAGGGTGACTTCTGGCGTGCAGTGCCGCACCAGCCCCTTGCCCAGCGGCTTTCCTTGGACAGTGGTGATCTGGTAGGTCGTGGCATTTTTGCAGCGGGGAATTTGTAACCCGGCGAGACTACGGGAGGAGATTAAATTTCCAGAAGCTCCGGAGTCCACGAGAATTTTGACTGGAAAGGATTGGGTGTGATAAATTAGAAGAGCATTTCTATGAGGCATGCAAGACACATCAGGAGTGATCTGGATAGTACTCACCGCTGGGCGTGATGGACGAATGGGACAGGTGCGGAGCTGGTGCTCCGGGGATCCACAATAGAGACATAGGCCACGGGCGAGTCTCCGAGATCGTTCCGTGGACGAGAGGTGGTAGCTATCCGTGATTATGGCTCATCCAGATAGCAACGAGATAATGAACGGCACCTTGGCCCGCTCGGTCACAAACAGGTGTGGTTGCATCTCCAGGTAGAGGGAACATTGCAGCAAAAACCCGCTGCACAGGGCTGCCTCACTCGAATAGCTTGCTGGCCGGGCCATGGGACAGGCGCGTGGGGCGGCGTTGACAGTCCGAATGGGTAAGGGTTCTGGTGAGGATGTGCTCCGAGAATCCATGAGTCCGTTTAATTTTGAGGGGCTGGTCTTCGGTCACATCCGGGACAAAGAGGCAAACAGACAGGTTAACGTAAGTCGGGAAGTTTATTCAGAGGAACTTAGGAGGAGCTTCCAACAGAAAAGAGTCAACTGAGGAATAAATGGAAGCAGAGAACACAGTCTTATCTGGGTTTGGCACTGAGGTCCTTCGGCCAAGAACTGAGAAATCCGAGGCGTGACAGGTAGATCGGGAGGCAAAAGAACCCATAGAGAGCAGCTTGTAACCTTGAGACCAGCCGATGAGTGACTGAGGTGAGTGAGTATTTGACTGGTGTGGTAAGTGGGTGCAGGTGTTCGTGATCAGTAATCAGGTGATTGTGAGCGGGTGTAGGAGGCTGATTCGGCTGGTGAGGCAGGTGTTTCCGTGACACAAGTAACGCATTGAATTAAACAATTTTGAATAGAAAGACTGAAATAGTATTTTCTTGTAAAACATAGCCTACTCTAATAGTCTTCATTTTATTTACAACATTGAAAAATAATTTGCAGTGTATAAAGATAAACTGTTTGGTCAATAAACTGGTTTGATATATATTTACATTTAGATTTAGTCATTTAGCAGAAGCTTTTATCCAAAGCGACTTACAAATGAGGACAATGGAAGCAATCAAAATCAACAAAAGAGCAATGATATGCAAGTGCTATGACAAGTCTCAGTCAGCTAAATGCAGTACATGTAGCAAGTTTTTTTTAATTATATAATAAATAGAAAAGAAAACAGATAGAATAGAAAAAGAATAGAGCGAGCTAGTGTTAGAGGCCTTTTTTGCTTTTGATAATTGCATAATAATTAAAAAGAAAACAAATAGATAGAATACAAAAAGATTAGAAAAGCTAGTGTTAGTTTTTTTATATATATAAATAGAATTAGAATAGAGAGATGGAAGAGATGTGTTTTTAGCCGATTCTTGAAGATGGAGTTGGGCAGGTCATTCCACCAGGAGGAAACAGTTCATTTAAAAGTCCGTGAAAGTGATTTTGTGCTTCTTTGGGATGACACAATAAAGCACCGTTCACTTGCAGAATGCAAGCTTCTAGAGGCCACATAAGTCTGAAGTAATGAATTTAGGTAAAGGGGTGCAGAGCCAGTGGTGGTTTTGTAGGCAAACATTAATGCCTTGAATTTTATGCGAGCAGCTATTGGTAGCCAGTGCAAATTGATAAACAGAGGTGTGACATGCATTCTTTTTGGCTCATTAAAAATGAATCTTGCTGCCGCATTCTGGATTAATTGTAAAGGTTTGATAGAACTGGCTGGAAGACCTGCCAAGAGAGCATTGCAATAGTCCAGCCTGGACAGAACAAGAGTTTGAACAAGGAGTTGTGAAGCATGTTCCGAAAGAAAGGGCCTGATCTTCTTGATGTTGAATAAAGCAAATCTGCAGGACCGGGCAGTTTTAGCAATGTGGTCTGAGAAAGTCAGCTGATCATCAATCACAACCCCAAGGTTTCTGGCTGTTTTTGAAGGAGGTATATATATATATATATATATATATATATATATATATATTTTGACACAATCTGTATTGTTAAAAGCGCTAAAAAAAAATAATAATAAAAAAATAAATAAAAAATGAAATCATCATTTAAAAACTGCATTTTGTATTTACTTGCATTATCTTTGTGGGCACTGTTGTCGCTTGCAAAATCAAAATGACGGCGCTGTGGGTGGAAGGGAGTCACCAAGGGAGCGAAATCAGACGCGCTCGTTTTCTCAGACGCTTGCAGAAAAAGGCTTACCAAAACAAAGTGATTGGGTTCATCTTTTTCACGTTTCCTTGGTTGGTAGATGCACCAGGGACCTGATTATAGCACTTAAATCCTGGAAAAGTCAGATTTTCATGATATGTCACCTTTAAATATAATTCCTTTCTTCCCATTCATCTTGTTTTCTATCACCACGTCTGCTTAGGGGCTCCATACTTAATCAGTTATCGGTTCTTAAATATGAGGTCCAATAAACTTCTGGTGGATCTCAAAATAATATCAATCTGGTATGTTTCTTAGGAATAACACGCCACCATTATCATTAAACCGCACTGCGTTCAACTCGAAGTAACAGTGTTCACTGATTAAACAAAAACAACTTTGTTCAATCTCTAGTTACGAAAACTCAGACTCTATTTTACTGTGCACTGTTTAAGTTCAGCTGGCTCCCAGTGCCTTCACACACACACACACACACACACTGAACTCTGATATCATTCTCAGGCTAATGTCTGCAGGCTAATGTACTGCACCATCTCACAGCTATTAATATGGATTTGATCCTGAGATCACGCAGCACCCAATACTGCTCTAAACTGCAGGAGCACGGCTGACCTTTGTAGGAGTGTGTGTAAGCGACGGAGGGAGGGGGAAACGAGAATCTCATTTCCACAAAATACTGTTGTCTACATCCATCAAAGCAGTGCTGTCCCTTCAAATATGACAGCAGACAAGCTATCCCCCCATTTTCTAATATGTCTGATGAATAATATCTTCTCAAGGCATGATCTAGACATACACATAGGTGGAATACTGTGTGCCTGAAGCAGAGATAGCTGCTGTCAACATTTGAGGCCATCCATCACTGTAACCCAATCAACTTTAAGTGCTCGCTTTAATCCAATCAGTCACAAGCACACTCAGCTCATAATCCAATCGAAACAGGGCCATTCCCAGACGACAATCTACCCCACCTGTCAGCACCACTGAGCACGTGTCAGGCAAGGCATCTGATTGGCCTTAGTAATCTAAAGCTATTGGACAGCAGGTTAGGTCATGAAAGGTCATGTCAAAAGTAATGACATAAAATTAAATTCAAACTCCCTGTGAGATAAACTACAATAGGAAGAAAAAACTAAGTTTAAAAAAAGCTTTAAAGAAATATTTCAGGATTCCCTAAACATACACATGTATATGAAACATATATACATATATTGCACCCACAAACATGAAGTTTTGTCTTTAATATTTTCGATATGAGCAGATCTAGAAAAAAAATAGTATTGAAAGTTCTAATATGACACTTATTCTATAAAGGCCTTAAAATCAAATTTTTTTAATTCCCTGATATTTCCAGGTCTTCCATGATGAAACTCTTATATTCTGTTCATGGTTCATGCAGTCTTTTTCTACTAAAGCCCTGATGTGATGAATGCATAAATAAATCAGTTTTGTTCTGGTTAAATTATAAATATTGTGCCAGTCATTGGAACATTGTAGAGGAACTTGCCCCAAGACTCTCTTGTGTTAAAATGACAAAACCCAATTAAATGTCTCTTTTAGGAACAGCTGTTTTAACATCCCTAAACTAAAAGGAAATTGTGTTGATTATATTACTTTTTTAACCATTTGGGTTTGTTGTTGTTCACATAAACAATTTATATGAGAGAAACCTAAATGTTTTCCAGTGCTGTGAGGAATAAATATAGTTGAACTGCACCCATCCTGCCCGAGTATGCCTTAATTAAATGCACATCTATGAGCCTAGGATGGATAAGAGATAATAACATTGTTTCACAACTAATTATGGGTAGTAAACATAGTTGATATTGATGTTTGCTTAATGAACTGCGCCTCACAAGCTCGAGAGCATTTGGTGGATACAAAGACTATTAAACCTTGTCATTTGATCAATCAGATTAAAACATTTTTTTGATAGAATAAACATCAGCTATAAGTGTAGCTAAAGTTGCTAAGACAACGTTCCAGGCAATATAATAAAATCTTGTGTGAGCTGAGAAAAAGAAAGCAAATACACCACGTTTTCTGTCAGCTTTTAAACATTCAGTATTTACCAAGAAAGCCTCCCGTCTCTCATCAAGATAATCAGAATCAACTCGCCCTAAGCTCAATAAATATAGAAGTACAGACTAATATAAAAAGTTAAGGAAGAAAACGGCATAAAACTTCCAGTGACACTTTTCTAAATGATGAACAAACGTTTAATGAGACTGATGTGTTCTTTCTAAAAATGAACCGCCCCGCACAAACCGAAGAAAACACACCGTGCAGCTGATCACTGATTTTAATATTCTGAGAGTACAACTTGAAATTACTGAATATGAAAGACATTAATTTGTTAAATGCATACTAATGCTGACATAGTGTATAAAAATATGATTTAAGGCATGATATGAGGTAAAGCCTTATTTTTTTTTCACTTATGTACACTAGATCAGTGTTTCCCAACCTTTTTTTGGTCGCGGCACCCTTTGGAAATTTTAACAAATTTGTGGCACCCTACAAAATACATTTTGTCACAATATTTGAATTTCTAACTTCGATATGATCATTTGAAAAGTGTAGATATTCAGTACAACAGGGAAGAACTGCAGAATATAATGTCATACAGATATTTTTAATATTATAAAAAGAAATGTGTCTATCAATGGTGGCAATCAGTAGGCTAATTTCTAATGAAGAGACCAATTTATATGACAATCAGAAATGGATATTATATAATAGCTGCTTTTTTTTAACATTTTAGCAATTTAAAAATATTAAAAAAGGATTTTTTACGCGGCACCCCTGCTCTCGACAGGCGGCACCCCGGTTGGGAAACACTGCTCTAGATATATGTTTGCCAATGTCTGTGGGTAAATTGTGTCCACATTCTTCAAGACATTTTATGATATTAATGTCTGAGCAGTAAATAATAATTAGGTTTTTGCACTCTCTAAAGAAAATGTAAAGGATGCTTACCTGTGCAAAATGTGATACAATATTGTTTTGGGTGGTTGCTAAGGTATTCTGGATGATTGCTAGGTGGTTGCTTAAAGGAACATCAAACTTTTCTATGATATTCTGGTCTATGGTTCTGGTTCTTCTTCAGTCTATACGCAATAATATATATTGCTTAGAAAAGTATCAGCATTCATCTTTCCAACAAAACTACATGAACAATCACAAAACTAATCATATCAGACTTCACAAAGTACTTCTCAAAAGTAAATAAATAAATTACAAATTTTCTGATTAAAAAAGAAATTAACATCTCCACAAATGGGAAATTTGCAAACTGAATGACTTATTTCCCATTTAATGTACAGTAAGGGAGCCCTGGTACTGTACACACCTGCTATTTTGGTTCCTCTAAATGACATCCATTTCCAGATATCGCAAATTGCAGACAGCACTTTTTATGACAGAGTCCACATGTGTGTGTGGCACCAAGAAAAACATTTAAAGAGAGGTTTTGACAGAGAGCTAATAATTCTCTCTCAGTGTGTGTGAGTGTTTCTGTTTCAGAACACGCTGATCCCTCGTCTGACCTGCAGTAGATCTTCTTCAGCACACTGACAATTTCTCCCCTCACACACTCATTATATTCTACCTGCAGTTCGATCTGACACAAAGGCCCATGTCCACAGGAAGGTCAGAGGTCAGGAAGATGGATGACTGATTTGTTTGTGAGACTGACCCCTGGGGTGACGGACAGCCTGATCCACCAAACATAAGTCTGTTTTAAAGCCATCGCTACTGTATACAGCACTGCTGTCACTCAACTGTGACCAATCATGCCTCCGCAGGAAATAGATACAGGAATAGCACTGAATGAAATATACCTTTGCAGACCTCCTTCATGTGTTTTCTCTCACACACTCAAAAATACAGTTTCTGGGGTGCAAGTAACTAAATCCTTTACTTTCTTTGACAAAGTTCCTCCTAATGAGCGCCTGACCTGTTTCTCCAAGTTTGCCAAAACTTCTAATGTAATCTCAATTAATCACAACTTAAAGGTGCTGTAAGCAATATTTGTATGAATACAACACATTACCTGACAGATATCATCACACCTAAAGTGTGAAGTCTTGAAATGTCATTTTAGTCTCTTGGTGCATTCAAGCCCTCCTGGGAAGTTCATATTTACGAGTTGACAAGTCATAATTACAACATTAGGTGCGTTCAAGTCACTTTGGTCAGAACAAGATGGCGATTTAACTTTTCTACATCATTTGTTTTACTCTACACCTACAAAATGATGAATAATGAATGTCATTGTGTTTTTGCTTTTTTCTGTTTTTATTCAATTTATGTAAACTGAATCATTATATATACGGTAATTATACAACGATGTAATATTTTGTACATGTAACTTATAATCAATACAGATGCTGCATATCTATAGTCTTTGGCTGCATCCATTGCATACGACATGTTTTCTCACTGATATGCCCCTAACTCGAAACTCGGGGCTTAAAGAAAATTTCGAGTTTCCCACTCGTAATAACGACTTTGTGGTGGCGTTAATACATAAATACGATCTATCCGACACGACTCTAGACTCCGTAAACAACGAATTCAAAGGAGTGGCCCGCATTTTTTAGCCAATCAGAAACACTCCTGTCAATCCTTAAATTTACACGATTGGGTCCAATGGAAGTTGGGAAAATGGCTTAAAGCACCTTTAACTTTTCTGATTTTCAGCTTGTCTTTGAAATCACTAGGTGGGAACCGTCTCCCATCTCAACAGCCATCGTAACAATTCTTTCATTATCAGCAAAAATGTGAAATAACCTTTGCGAAGGCGGGTGAAGTTTTAAAGCCGCTGGCATGCGAAGGTCTCCTTGACATTTTGCCGCTCATCTTCTCGAACGCTTTCTCCTGTCTGAGGGAAGAGATGTGTGCGCGCCCCAATGACATTTACCAAAGTCATCAAGAATGGGAAAAAATGGTATTAGCTAAAAGCAGCTTGTTCCGTTCCAGAGACCGGATTTAGAATAACATACTTTATAAGCAAGTCAACTGCAAAGCTTGCATTTGAAACTAAATGTACACTATTTTGATTAGGTTGGTGTGACGGGGAAAAAAGGGCCTATATTATTTTTATCTCCTCTACCACCTCACTGCATAACGCCACTGATCCCGGACTTCGGTACAGCAGTCAACGAGTGTAAAATAAAGATATATCCCAAAAGAGCACAGCTGGCTTTCCTATAAAAATAAATACTTTTAGTTTGATAGATTCATACCCTACACATTTAAAAATAAAATCCTGAAAACTAAAAATGTATTGTTTTTGCCTATGCATGTTCATTCATGTCTTTTTTTTTTTAAATGTATGAGTCCTGATGTCCTCTTCCAAGGACGTAGCATAACTTACGAACAAAATATAATTTTTTATTTATTTACTTTTTTTTATGCTCTAAACAATGTAATGGCATGAAAAAAATACTATTTTTTTCCTAAAATGTTTTGCCGGGTCTTAAAGGGTTAGTTCACCCAAAAATGAAAATAAGCCCAAAATTACTCACCCTCAAGTCATCCTAGGTGTATATGACTTTCTTCTTTCAGACGAATCCAGTCTGATTTATATTAAAAATTGTCTTTGATCTTTCAAGCTGTTTAATGCCACTCAGCGGGTGTTGCAGTGCATCAGAAAAATATCCGTATTCAAAACGTAATAATCAATTTAAAGGGGTCATATGATGCGATTTCAAGTTTTCCTTTCTCTTTGGAGTGTTACAAGCTGATTGTGCATAGATAAGATCCCTGAAGTTGCAAAGACTAAAGTCTCAAAACCAAAGCGATATTCTTTATTAAAGTTAAGACTCTGCCACGCCCCCCTAAAACGGCTCGTTTTAACACGCCCCCACATACCTACCTCACTATGTGGAAATATTAACATAATGCCGCCCAAATGTTCACGCAAAGAAAGAAGGCGTGGTTTCAGTAACCACAGTTAATGTTGAAGCAGCATGTCAAGGAGACGCTGTGTGTTTCTAGGTGAAAGCAAAAGCACTTTATTTGGCCTTTGTTCACCCCCCGTCATGTGAGACACTTTTTTTATGGATGGGTGCTTTTTATTTAACTTCTTTTGGACTGAAGCACTGCAACACCCGCTGAGTGGCATTAAACAGCTTGAAAGATCAAAGACAATTTTTTATATAACTCCGACTGGATTCGTCTGAAAGAAGAAAGTCATATACACCTAGGATGACTTGAGGGTGAGTAATTTATGGGCTAATTTTCATTTTTGGGTGAACTAACCCTTTAAGACCCGGCAGGGTTAAGATATTTTTGATGAAATCTGAGAGCTTTCTGACCCTCCATAGACAGCAACGCAACTGAAATGTTCTCAGACCCAGAAACGTAGTAAGGACATTGATCAAATAGACATCAGTGGCTCAACTTCAATTTTGCGAAGCTATGAGAATACTTTTTGTGCGCAAAGAAAACAAAAATAATGTATTCAACAATTCTTCTCCCCGTCTTCCACCATTTTGGAGAGTACCACGACACATGCGCATGATTTCCCCAGAACATAGTCAACGTAATCAGCATGTTTACGTTCAGGTGAAAGTGTGCGCATGTGACGTGGTACTCTCCAAAATGGCGGAAGACGTTAATTCTGGGAGAAGAATTGTTGAATAAATTCTTTTTGTTTTCTTTGCACACAAAAAGTATTCTCGTAGCTTCGCAAAATTGTAGTTGATCCACTGATGAAACATGGACTATTTTATCGATGTCCTTGCTGGGTCTGGGAACATTTCAGTTGTGTTGCTGTCTGTGGGATGGTCAGAGAGCTCTCAGATTTCATCAAAAATATCTTAATTTGTGTTCCAAAGATGAACGAAATTCTTACAGGTTTAGAACGACATGATGGTGAGTAATGACAGAATTCTCATTTTTGTGCAAACTATCTCTTTAAATTAACAGTGTAGAATGGCAGAATAAAAATTTGCCCATATTGTTACAGTTTTCAGTAAAACACTTAGAGGGTGGAAATTAATACCACATTTATTCAGAATTAACATTTACATAGATTTCAATATTCTGGATCAGTCCATATCTGTACATCATATCAGATATAAATAGAAGCTCTGGCAAGTCATAGCTTATATGATTTGTGCACTATAAAATAGGCTTTCAATCGAAAGTAACATCCTCACAATACACCTATATTGCCTAGAGGTTCTTCACATACCTTCCCCCTCACATGGAGAAAAACATAGATAACACAGCATAGAACTCATCAGAGACTTCCTCTTACTCTTCTTCTTGAACATTTTCCGTTTCGATCCCAAGCTAATAAACACATGTAACCCTTTTTATACATTCTGACTGGTGTGTGAACAGTTGTCATCTTCCTGTCATCCGCTAGAGGGCTCTGCCGCGGTGTTTGACATCAGCTAGAAAAATACAGGGGTGTTGATTACCATCGTTCAAGACCAGAAGCATAGTGAGGAGAAGAGGAAGTCTGGATTTTTTCACCCTTTTTTTCCACAATTAGCTGCTGCAGCATCACTCAGGACCTCCCATGTTTAATTTTGGAGGTGTTTTACTGAAGGCTTTCACTCTATTTAACACTCTTGTTTATTTGTGGAAAGCGGTTACCAGGTTTTTCATGCAGAAAAGCAGCAGTGAGACTAATTGTTTTAAATAAATTACTTTCTACTTATGCTTTCAGTGAGCTTAAAAAACTGTCTCCAATATTTACTTTAGCATACAATTGAAATTATTCTGTGAATAATCCAGGAAGACAGCAGTCTGAAATCTGACTCAAATCAGTTTCATCATCACAGAACTGATGCATGTGCCTCATGAGTTTAGTAACATGGCTAGATGTTATGATAGATTCAGAGGCAACTTTCTCCATGTTAACACCTCACTACTTCCAGGTGTAGAAAAAAAGACAAGTTTCTTGACACCAACATCAATACTAGAGCAACTATATAGAGTATATAGTTGCACAACCAGGTAAAGCCCACTAAGGCACCTCAGCACCCTTCAAAGGAAGCCATCTGATTTATATGTATGAATATTAACTATATAATTCATATTTTACTTTACTTTATTTTATTTGAATACAAATTAAATTGCTTAAAGGGGTCATCAGATGCAAAATTCACTTTTGTTGTTGTTTGAACATAAATGTGTCTTATATATAATGATAAAAATCCACCCAGTGTTTTTTTTAAATCCCTATTTTAAAATCCCCTTTCTCAAATCAGGCTGTTCTGAGATTCCTGGCAGCAGGGATGGGCAGTATTTGAAATACAAAATACTATTTTGTTTTTAAATACCTTTTTGCATTTAAATACATTTAATCTTAGTATTTTTGTATTTTCAAAATACGTAAGGTACTTTGCCAATCAACCTCCTTATTAGACTGATGATTTCCTGCAGGGATGGGCAGTATTTCAAATACATGTATTTGAAATACTATTTTGTATTTAAATACCTTTGGAAAAAGTCAAATGTATTTTTTATTTAAATACATTTAATCTTAGTATTTTTGTGTTTAGTATTTTGTATACTTGTTGATCCAGGAAATCACCAGTCTAATTAAGAGGTTGATTGGTAAAAAGTATTTTTATATTTTAAAAATACAAAAATACTAAGCTTAAATGTATTTAAATACAAAATAGTATTTTGTATTTCAAATGCATGTATTTCAAATACTGCCCATCCCTGCCTGGCAGAATGACGTAGTTCTGCACAGGCCGCTCCCACGATAGTTGATTGACAAGTCCGTCTTACCTTAGACCCGCCCTGAGTGAGCTGTCATCAGTCCGCCATTGTGTCGCCTCCGGTGCAGGGGAAGACAAGAATGTCTCTGATTAAGTGAGTGAGGTGATTTGTTGCTGGATGTAATAATGAACATAGCGGCCGTCATTTACTCCCGACATCTGAGCCACTGAAGACACAGAGGATTAACATTACTTTCATTTTTTTTTTTTTAAAGGAATGCGCCGATCCCCGATCTGCCTAAATGCGTTTATGTTTGCGCGAATCATTTATGATCCAGCTTCATCTAGTAGTGATGTCCGGTTCGCGAACGAATAGTTCGAACCTGTTGAACCAGTTCACAATCGGACTGAATCATTTGAAACGGTTTGCGTCTCCAGTAAGCATTAATCCACAAATTACTTAAGTTATTCACTTTTTTAACATGGCTGACACTCCCTCTGTGTCGAAATAAACTAATATCCCGGAGTAATTAATTTACTCAAACTAACTACACTGACTGAACTGCAGTGAAGAGAGAACTGAAGATGAACACAAGCAGAGCAGCATGTGTGCAGCGAGCTGGATAACGAACGTACATGCCCACTGCTGGAGCGGTTCTCGTTCCCTCTCGAGCTTTCACGAGACATCACAGAGACATTTCTCAGTTATGGGAACTCCTTAAAAAAGCGTGCGAAGGCAAGGAGTCACCTGATGCGACTGTGCAGAACAGCGTGTGAAGACGAGGAGTCACCTGATGCCCAGGCGCGCGTCTTATCAGCCTTCCAGATTTCGCTGAACTATCACGTCAGTTGTTCACGCTCCTACGAAGTGGTGTTCAACTAGGACGTATAGCCATTCACAGTCTGTAGTAACAGGCGCATATGCCGCCACCCACACCGGGTAAAATGCGTGCCATGCAAGCAATGAGCCTCGTTATGCTGAGGCGCGCTTTCCAGCAGCAGACCGCAAGATCGAGGTCTTCTTTGGCGTACGGCTCATCGCAGTGCAGGGACACCATGCCCGCAACCACTGCTGCCAGGAGCCAGATGTGCAGAGAAAAGTGTAAAGGGACCCGGAAAGAGGCACCACGGCAAGCGGAGGAGCCCGCATCGTGACTCCCGCCCGCCGTCAGCTGCCAAGCCGTCGTCCTGACAGCCCGGAGAGGAGGGAAGAGTAGCCTACGCGATCGGCCCAGCCTCCAAGCTGTCTCAAAATTGTTCAAATTTGTGTTTGATGTGTGTGTGGGATCATTAAAAAATGCATACATGTGCACAAAAGAGCTCTTTCCTCCTCACTCAGTCAATGTAGCGCCGCTCGCCCTGCCTCAGAGCGGTACAGAGCCGCTGCTCACACATTTTATAGCCGCACAGCACTCGCCGGCGCATCCAACGACCAAGCTGCTATGTCAGTTCCTGAGCACGTGGAAAACTATTCTGGGAATCTTGCGCTGGTTACTCGGTGTGATAGAGCATGGGTACGCCCTTGAATTCAGATGCAGACCACCCCGTTTCAACGGCGTGGTGAAGTCTCTAACATTGCCTCGAACTGCCCTGGTTCTGAGACAAGAGGTATGCAACCTGCTCGAAAAAGGAGTGGTAGAACGAGTCCCTCCGAGCGAACTGGAGAGCGGGTTTTACAACCACCATTTTATGGTGCCCAAGAGAGATGCAGGACTCCACCCGATTCTAGATCTCAGGCCCATCAACAGAGCACTCTGCAAGCGTGCTTTCAGGATGATAAAACAGATCCTGGCGCGAATTCGCCCCGGGTACTGGTTGTGTCCATGAATTTAAAGGACGCGTACTTTCACATTCAGATAGCAGCGCATCACAGACGCTTTCTGAGATTTGCTTTCGAGGCACAGCGTACCAGTACTCTTTTCTCCCGTTTGGGTTGGCTTTGGCCCCGCGCACTTTCTTGAAGTGCATGGACGCAGCACTAGCCCCCCTCAGAGTGAGCGGGATGCGCGTTCCCAATTATTTGGATGACTGGCTGATCTTAGCTCAGTCACGGGACACACTATAGACAGCCATATAGACAAACTGTTTCGTCACTTGGAGATTTTGGGGGTTTTACAACCGCCATTTTATGGTGCCCAAGAGAGATGCAGGACTCCGCCCGATTCTAGATCTCAGGCCCATCAACAGAGCACTCTGCAAGCGTGCTTTCAGGATGATAAAACAGATCCTGGCGCGAATTCGCCCCGGGTATTGGTTGTGTCCGTGAATTTAAAGGACACGTACTTTCACATTCAGATAGCAGCGCATCACAGACGCTTTCTGAGATTTGCTTTCGAGGCACAGCGTACCAGTACTCTTTTCTCCCGTTTGGGTTGGCTTTGGCCCCGCGCACTTTCTTGAAGTGCATGGACGCAGCACTAGCCCCCCTCAGAGTGAGCGGGATGCGCGTTCCCAATTATTTGGATGACTGGCTGATCTTAGCTCAGTCACGGGACACACTATAGACAGCCATATAGACAAACTGTTTCGTCACTTGGAGTTCTTGGGGCTATGTGTGAATGTGCGTAAGAGCATTCTCGCCCCGAGTCAGTCTTTTTTTGTCTTCCCTGCACCATTTCAGACTGGGCAGCTCTGATCACTTGAAGTAATGTCAGAGTCTGGATTTGCTTTCGAGGCACAGCGTACCAGTACTCTTTTCTCCCGTTTGGGTTGGCTTTGGCCCCGCGCACTTTCTTGAAGTGCATGGACGCAGCACTAGCCCCCCTCAGAGTGAGCGGGATGCGCGTTCCCAATTATTTGGATGACTGGCTGATCTTAGCTCAGTCACGGGACACACTATAGACAGCCATATAGACAAACTGTTTCGTCACTTGGAGTTCTTGGGGCTATGTGTGAATGTGCGTAAGAGCATTCTCGCCCCGAGTCAGTCTATTTTTGTCTTCCCTGCACCATTTCAGACTGGGCAGCTCTGATCACTTGAAGTAATGTCAGAGTCTGCTGGGACTCATGGCAGCGGCATCAGTATGTCATCTGGGTTTACTACACATGCGCCCGCTTGCAGTTATGGCTGAAATCTTGAGCCAGTTGGACAGCGTGGACTTCGGACCGTTTGCGCATTGCAGTCTCCCGCGGCTGCATCGAAGCCCTGAGGCCATGGCGCAAAGATCTCCTCAGCCGGGGGGTTCCCCTGGGCTTGATGACGTCACGTGTCGTGGTCACGACGGACGCATCAACATGCGGATGGGGAGCAGTGTGCGAGGGCATGCCGGCTTCAGGGCTGTGGTCAGAACCTCAGAGCCGGTGGCACATAGACCGCTTGGAGCTGGAAGCAGTGTTCTTAGCTCTAAAGGATTTACGGCCGCAGCTGGAACAGCGACATGAACTGATTCACACCGACAACGTCTGAGGTGTCGTACATAAATCACCAAGGGGCGTACGATCCAAGGCTCGGTACAAGCAGCCAGCGTATCTCCTGCTATGGACGGACCGTCACTTTTTCTCCATCAGAGCAGCGCACATCCCTGGTCTCCTGAACCGAGGGGCAGAAATGATTTTGAGGAAGGGGATTCCTCAAGGAGAGTGGAGGCTGCATCCCGAGTCGGTTCAGATGATTTGGACCCACTACGGGAGAACGGAGGTGGATCTGTTCGCCACGAGTGAGAATGCGCTTCTTCTCCCGGTCTCACTCCCGGCTGGAAGGGGACATTCTGACATCGCACTGGCCAGCAGCCAGGCCGTATGTGTTCACAAAATGGCCACCGAGCGCTCCCGAGAGAGGCAAGCGCGCATCTCCACCGAGTCGAAATCTGCCATCTCAAACAAGTGGCTCGGTGTGGCACCCCAACCTGGAGTTATTGAGCCATTATGTGTGGCTGCTTCGGGGATATCAGAGGAGCTGACCGGGCATTCTCATGTGCTTGATACGCTCTCTGAGGTGCGGGCGCCCTCCACAAGATATTTCTATGCTCTAAAATGGGGAGTGTTTGTGGTGCCGTGATGTTCATATCGACCCGGCTGCTTGCTCTGTGTCGGATGTTCTGCGTTTTCTACAGTACAGGCTTGATAATGGATGTCTATCATCAACACTGGCCGCTATTGCCTCGTTTCGTTCCCCGCTGGGTGGGCAATCAATCGGTAGGCACGCGCTGGTGGTGAGTGTTCTTAAGGGGGCGAGGAGGTTGCATTCCCCGCGTCCGCCTTCAGTTTCACCCTGGGACCTAGAGGTGGTGTTAAGAGCTCTTTCACACCCATCATTCGAGCCTTTAGCATCCATTGCTATGAAGGAGCTATCTCTCAAACTGCAATGGACAGCGATTGTATTCGCTTCGGACCTGGTGACTGCACTGTCACTCTCCGGCCGAGACCAAGCTATGTGCCTAAATCACTATCTACCCCCTTCAGTGCGCAGACTGTTTCACTGTCTGCCCTGTCTTCTGAATCACCGACCTCGCGTGATGCGGACGCTCAGATTTCGGTGTGCCCCGTCAGGGCTTTGAGGATTTTCATTGACCGTTCGGCCAGCTTTTGGCAATCTGACCAGTTTTTAGTGTGCTACGGTGGTTGTGCGAAGGGCCTGGCCATGTCAAAAAGGACGCTAACACGGCTGTTATACAAGCCAAGGTTTGGAATGTCCTTTGCACATTAGGGCCCACTCGACAAGAGCTATTGCCTCCTCCTGGCCGTGGTCGAGAGGTATGTCTATTCAGGATATATGCTTTGCAGCCGGCTGGTCTTCTCAGAATACCTTCGCCAGGTTTTACAAGCTGGACGCTCAGTCCTTAGCCTCCCAAGTGCTGCCGGTGAATGACTGTTTCACGTTTATGCTACCTCTATTCATGTGTGTTTGCAGCCTTGCACAGTAATTACTCTGCGCAGCCCTATATGTTATTGTTTCTGTTGTCTGCCCTGTACTCAGTGCAGCTCCTGCCATTCAATGTCTAATTCGATTGGTGTACCATCATCATCTTATGTGTTATACTGCTGCTTAACACCGTTATCTCTGTGCAGCCCCTCCTCACAATACTGTGGAGAACCGTTCTTTCGGACACATCCGATTTGAGAACCAATGAGCTGATGATACTGCGCGATGCGTGATTCAGCATGAAGCTACCGAACAGTACATGATTGCCTACGACCTACAGACACAGCACGTCTGAACCGACCTGTTTTTTTGGACAACTCAATCTGTGCTAATGCTATGAGCGCGGGTAAACCGAGGTGTATTTAATAACAAATAAATCACTATAGATTATGTATAGTAAGTGGATTATGGTTTCTTCGCGGATGACAACTAATTTGTTTACTTTATACCAGGGGTGCCCAAACTCGGTCCTGGAGGGCCGGTGTCCTGCAGAGTTTAGCTACAACTTGCCTCAACACACCTGCCTTTAAGTTTCTAGTATGCCTAGTGAGAGCTTGATTATCTGGTTCAGGTGTGTTTAATTGCGGTTAGAGCTAATCTCTTCTGGATACCGGCCCTCCAGGACCGAGTTTGGACAGCCCTGCTTTATATCTTCAAGACTTAAATCCTCGTATGCACATCACTGCCTGTGACTGTATTTGGGTGCCTAATAGCAAAACTTAATTGTAAACTTTTCAGATCATGATTATGATGTTTTAACTGACTGAAGTTATGATTACAGACTTTATATATTTGAATATGTATTTTCATCCCGGCCCGGGACGATAGACTTGATATCATTAAGTCATTACTTTAGGGCGTAAAAGAACCAATGGACCGGTTTTCTTTAACTGGTTCATTGAAACAAACTGTCCGAAAGAACTGGTTCACGGAAAAGAACCAGACTTTCCATCACTAGCTTCATCTACAGAAGAAGTGAGTATAAGGGTTTTTTTATGAATCTTTGCAAATCGCCTTTCCTAATATGTGCTAGGTAGCCAGTTTCGCGGCTGAAGTTTACAGTCTGCTCGTCACCCCACGGGAGAGGGGCGGGGTCAGCAGAGCTCATTAGCATTTAAATCAACACATACTAGAACGGCATGCTGAAAACAGAGCTGATTTTAACAGGGTAAAAAGGGTGTTTTTTTACACTACCATTGTGAAATTTTAACCAAAGTATGTTATAGACTTTTCATTAAGACCCTAAAGAATCATTTCAACTTGTGGAAAATTGGCATCCGATCACCCCTTTAAACCACACAATCAAGATTTTCTCTTTTCCCAACTCCATAACTGTTTCGAACGTCAGAAATCATCAAATGTAACTATATCAACAATCCTAGTTACTGTAAAAAAAAAAAAATTTTAAGTTGAAAATAAGCAACAGCAAAAGTATCAGACGCAATGTTTTCGCTTTGCAAAATACCAATACGAACAGTAAAATCAGACATGAAAACTAAATCAGGTTTGTGTGCAGTGTGAACAAAGACCTGGTCTCAGAAACATTGGTATAAACACCAAAATAATCATGACACATGAACAGTTTTTCACTGTATGTGGGAGAAAACCCTTTATTAATCGTTTCTGACTACAAAGACTTCAGAGAAAATACAAGACATCATAGATGTTAAAAAGGGATCCAGGAAAGCAAAGACAAGTGCAATTTAGTATCTTTGCATAAATTAGGAACAAGGGCTGTTGAGGACAAGTGTGCGGACGTCCTGTTGATCTTTAGTTTGTTTTTAAACCTTTGGTCCAGCACTGGGCTTCTGGATTCGTTTAGAAGTCAGGACGGTCCTTCTTCAGCTTGCTGTAGTCCGTGCTCACTGCGTAGAACTTGAAAAAGAACAGAAAACTGAGAATACAAAATAAGCAGTTTAACAACATGCACTCTGCAAAACCCATTATCTCTACTGCCTGTTTTAAGTATTGAACTTGAACTCGACTCCACATCAAATTCACATTAAGACATGAGCATGATTAGATTTATACCAACAGAACACATAAAATGAGCTTATGGAGCGCTTAATGAATTAAACTCATTAAGATCTGAGATTAGGTCTTGATACGGTCCTACAGTCACATCTTTTAATAGGATCCCCTTAGGCGCTCCGGCAACAATGGCAGGTTTAAGCGCTGTACTAACACCACATACACTGGTCAGTTAGCTTGCAAACTTAAAACTACTGATGCATGCTGGATGCCAAAAACATCTTGAAGAGTGCTTTATCATCATATTTAAAGAACATTCTGAATCAAAGCAAAAGTTTTACCAATTACCACAGACTATAACTTTGACTTGTCCCTCAGTTCATAAAAAAAGTCAAAATCATGCTTAAAGAAAGACCGTTAAAATGGTCAAGGTAAGGAATTCCACAGTATCTAAAAGCCGAGAATATAGTCCTTCAGTACAAAAATGCGTTGTCTGAGCTGTAAAATAGCTTAAAACATACATTCAGCAGGTTTACCTGGTCATATAAAGGAGTTTTTTTTCCCCCCAATAAAAATTGAAAGGTTTTTTTTTTTTTTTTTTAAGTTTATGCCAATAGCTCTATACTCTAACCAAATTACTGTGCACAAATGTGAAAAATTTAGGCTCAATGTTTTGTGAGTTACCTGATCGAAGATCATGAAGCATTGTATACAGGATCCAAAATGAAAACTCCCAATTTAATAATGTGTACTTATAGTCTAACGAGGAGTGCGTTTCAAAGTAAACTGCAGCAGTGAATAAAATCTGTTTTTAGCAGTTCATTTCACAGTAAATGTGTGGATTGGCATCTGTTCTAAGTTCAGGTCAGGCCAACCCAACCATCTTGTAAATGGAGATCGTTTAGAAACGTTTAGAAAATGGTTTAACGAATGAAAGCAAAAAATGAAGACAGCCATGAATAGTAGTATTGCAATTCTACTGTTGTAACATATAAAAGAAAAAAAAAATTCACATTACTACATTTCACTTTACAACAGTAATATTGCTATAGTAGCAATATTTTTGTATATACTAATGTACACATTTTAAATAAAATTACATAAAAATATTGTAAATTAATAATACTAGTGATTATTACTGTATAGCTTTGTTAAATGTTTTCCATAAAACAATAGGCACACACCATGTTTCTGAATTCTGTCATTATTGAAAAGCTTAGTTTTCTCGTGCCTACTTTTGAATGTCATTACTGTGGCACAGTCATGTTAAGACAGCCATGAATAGTAGTATTGCAATTCTACTGTTGTAACATATAAAAGAAAAAAAAATTCACATTACTACATTTCACTTTACAACAGTAATATTGCTATAGTAGCAATATTTTTGTATATACTAATGTACACATTTTAAATAAAATTACATAAAAATATTGTAAATTAATAATACTAGTGATTATTACTGTATAGCTTTGTTAAATGTTTTCCATAAAACAATAGGCACACACCATGTTTCTGAATTCTGTCATTATTGAAAAGCTTAGTTTTCTCGTGCCTACTTTTGAATGTCATTACTGTGGCACAGTCATGTTCTATCACTTTAAAAATTTGTAAGCAAAGAGTCATTCAGTGGCTGGTTCAATAGGCTTCCATTCAAAGTACTTTAGTGTAAATGCAATAGTTTCAAACTGAAGGATGAGTCCAAATTATGTTTCGATTCCACAGATGCTGTTGACAGAACTTGGATAGAACCCAGAACATTACTTTAAATACATGGAACAAAATAAATCAGAGAATCCAATTCACTTAGAAGCGATATACATTCTGAAAACAGGGTTTAAATCAAGGATCCTCAAATCTTGCCCTAGAGGGCCAATGCGCTGCAGAGTTTAGCGCCAACCCTGATCAAACTCACCTACCTGAGATATTCTAATCATCCTTTAAAGGGGTCCTATTATTCTTTTTGACTTTTTTAATTTTAGTCAGTGTGTAGTGTGTATGTTTGGGCATAAAAAAAGATCTAGAAAGTTACAAATCTCAAAGTCCACTCCAAAGGGAGATATTTCATTTTTTTCAAGAACTACAACGAATGGCTCGTTTGGACTACAGCGTTTGTTTTCTGGGCTTTGTGATATCACAAAGTGGCTCATTGGAATATCATTACAAAGAATTCCCGCCTACAGAAATTCGAATGGTTGGGGGGTGGGGAGGGGCGAGGTTGTGGTTAGAACGCTTGGTTGAGTGAGTGCATCAGACGAGACGACGAAGAAGAAGTGCTGCTGCAGAGTTAGTGCATCAGAGAAAACGAAGAAGAAGAGCTGCTGTGCTGTAGCTTCAAATTTTCGGCATGTCTAGAACAATTCTTACAAGTATAACACGACGTAGCTGGGCGCCGCAGACAGACGCCGAACGGCGCCGCCGGTGTGCCTACACTCATAGAAAATAAAGTATTTGAATTTTAAAGACGTGGCGCGATGCTGCGCTTCTTGTTCAGTGTGCACTGGGAAAGCTAACCAATCACAACACATTTTGTTTTTTGGAAGGCGGACCTTCATCAAAGCCGGAACTAATCGAGCCGTTTGTGCCAGCCTGGGAAGAAAGGTATTTTAATAATATAAATTATGTGAAAAATAATGCGTTTTTCGAACCACCAAGCATGAGAGCATGTTCTAGTACACCCCCAAAACATAATCAAGACTTTGTAAAAAAGCATAATAGGACCCCTTTAAGGTTTGTGGCAAGAAGGGATACAGATAAAACTGGAAGCTAATAATAAATTAAGTTTTCTACCTATTAGATTTTGTTTTATTAACGTCTACACCTACCCCTTACAATAATGCAAAAATAGTCATTATTGTTGTGCAGTGTGACAAAAAATACACTATATTGATGTGCGCATGCCCAGTAGACGAAGCTGTATACCATCTAGCCTTAACCATCCTTAAGACATTGATTAGCATGCTCAGGTGTGTTTGATTAGTGTAAGAGCTAAACTCTGCAGGAAAGTGGATTTCGTGGGCCAGATCTGAGGATCCCTGGTTTAAATGATCATGCACATGTATCATACCTTGTACTGATCATTGGGCCCCAGTTTATTCCAGGGCTCTGGGTTGTTCTTTTTGTCCCAGCTGTGGATGAAGCAAATGAGTGCAGAAATGAATGAGGCATGCATGATAAAACTAAATACAACGATGGCATGAACATCTGAGCAGCACTGTTGTTCTCTCCCAACTGTTTGGGTCAAGGTATGAATTATCACAAATCAGATTCATCAATCTCAATAACAATCGTTCCTCACTTAAAAAAAGGCACCAGGCCTTTATTAATTGATTAATAGAGGCCCTCTCTATTGTGAGAGACAGAATTTGTATCTACCGCAGAACAGATACTTACCAGACATCTGGGTTACGCAAGGCCAGGCGAGCCAGATATGTCAGAGACATGGTGCATCCACCGCCAATGAAAATCAACAGTGGGATCAACTACGATGAGAGGGGAACAAAAAAACAAATATAAAGCAAGTCAAATGACTTGAAGGTGATGTAATAAACTTCGAAATCATGGTTGATGGCCATCTAGTATGGTGGTTCGCAATCGATTTTGCTTCAGAACGTCAATTTTATTGTATATCAACTCGCAACCCAAAATATTATTTATTGCACATAAGCAAATAACATTTCCAAAAATACAGACCTCCAGTTGAGAACCACAAACCCAGATTATACAGTAATGACTGACATTACGGTTACATAAAACTGTTCACAAATGTAGCTTAACGAAGCACAAAAGCCTTACATAACTATAATATAGCAAATCAGAGTTCCTCCTAAAACTTCCCACAGCTTCAAAACTTCACATGCAAATATAATCAGTTCACAGTCTTCAGAACAGAAGTTCAGAAGATGTGGACCATGAAATTAAAACATGGCGCCAACTAACAAAGAAATATTAAGAAACCAAAGACAAGAGCAGTAACGTGCCCTTTAGTTCAACACGCTCGTCCTTGAGCTCCAGAAAGCCAGGGCTGTCACGTGACACGAAGGCCTCCTCGTGTTAAATGCGCACATACAATAAAACTCGTTTTAAAGTCATTTAATTTAAATCAAATGTACAATTCACCTAATTACTTGCATAAAGCTTCGCAATAAATAAATGTGGCACGCACAACACAGCGGTAAAGTGTTTACTTGAGTGACAGCTGCGACTGGTTTGACACTTTTGAAATGTTCGTGTAATTGTGGCAGCCCAATATGAACACTCGTTAGCTTCACAAAGCATTTCATTGGTATTTATTCTGGTTTCTCTATCTTTACGAAATAATTTTGAGATTGCACTAAAAAGAGCGATTTTAATCGACGAAAACATTTAGAGGAAATATTTCCATACAATTGTACTATTTTAATAACATTAATTTTCCAGGCCTGGGAATCGCCGTTTTAAAATTTCCTGTAATTTAATCAATACGTATTTTGGGACTAATTAGTTCACGTTTATTCAGAGGTATACACATCTAGACTGGTGGCATGTCTAGCATTCCGCAGCAGGGACGCTAACAGGCTAGCGGTAGCGTTTCTACAACTCCTCCTTGCCGCCGTCTTTTACCAGATAAATCCTCCCGAAATCATCGTTCACTTACGGCAGGGTGGCTTCTGAGTTGCCGGCTGACCGTGCTCAGCATCGTGACCAATGAGATGAAATAAAATCTCCCAAAAATGTACGAAAAGACCTGGATTAGGCTAGCTCTAGCAGGACCGCTCCAGCGCTGAGAGAAAAGTACACAGTCCGCAGGGGGTTTATAGAGTTTGCCTGTTTTCTTTTTTTATAATTTGACATACTTGTCCTTTTATGTAAGTTAAAAAATACTTATTACAATGTAATAGTTGAAGTGTTAGTAAAATAACGATAATAAAAATGATAAATCAATGATGGCGTAATTATACACGGAGGTATTTTGTAAAGGCGGTGCTGTGGCTACCCATTGGAAAGCGCTGTGTCTGTTCTTATTGGTCGCTGAGCTGATCTAGGGTCAGTTTGCGAGTTCGCACGGACACTACAGTGTAATCTGGAGTGATTTCAGATATCTGATCCCAGACGAGAAACGACATTAAAGGACTGCAGGATCTTGTAAGCAGTAAAAGTGAGAAACAGAAGGTCGTTCTAGGTCGAAATTGTATTGGCATTGCTAGGAGCTGATAACATTGATAAGACATATGATTTTAAATGTGCAGGAAGTACATGTTTCTAGTTGCTGTATGATATTTCTGTTCCTTAAATAGTTTGAATTTGTTGTCTGTGTAAAGGGTCTGTTTCACCCGAGTTGCTCATGGACAATAAACGAGTTGTGTTGTTGTAAATGTCAGTCTAACAAAAGAACAAGAACATGTCTGGGTCATATTTCCCCTCAAAGATTCAAGCTAATAATAATAATAATAATAAAATAAGATATAATTGATCAAATTAAGTCGTTTAAATTCATTTCTCTTTGAAATTAAAAGTTTAATTAAATTATACATAGTTTGCACTGTGCCATTATTTTCATACATTAAGGACATTTGCACACTAATGTGCATCTCTAATGTATATTAGAGATATTTATATATAAATAATACACTTGACTAAGCAACAAATAATACTGACTGCTAATTATACAAAATATTGATTTTAACTAAATTGTAAATTAATAAAGCTATATATTAATATATAAATGTATTCTAAAATATATATAAAAAAATAACAGACAATTAGTCAAAACATGTCACCAAAAAAAGGTTTGTGTATTGTAATTTTACACAATATAATAATCTTACATTACTCTGAGTTATTTTAATTGCAATGCAACTAAACAATTAAATTGAACAATAGTTGTTTACCTCGGAAAATGTTAGTTTACAAGGATACATACATGTAATATACACTTTGCCTGAAAAGGCAGCATTGTTTTGGGTCACAGATTTCTGAACCTTATTCTAAATTTGAACAACTATCATCCTGCATTTGCTTCTTTATATTCATGGCACGCGTTAACAAAAGCACCTAAAAATTCAATTTACATAGCCTAAAAGTGCTCAGCTTAAAATGAGCATGAGATTAAAGTAACAGAGAGGTAGAGAAAAGGAGAAAAGCTCTTCATCATCGTTTTAGCCAGGACAGCCTCAGGGCAGCTTGTTCAAACGATGAGTGTGGAAATGTAGTTTAGCTGCGCTGCCAGTTCTCCTCTGCTGGCTCTTTTAATCAGATTGCCTTCCTGACATCCGGCCGTGTTTGTTTCCCTCCAATCCCATTTTCTGCTTTGAATTGCACATTAACCTTTCCTCAGAGTTCCTGTTAAGCAAACGGCGACTGTTCTCTATTGCGATCACGATTATGAGAGGTGGAGGGCTGACTCTCCTGCATTTCATCCAGTTTAACTGCGTCTTCTGCTTCAGTCCATTTAAGCCAGTTCCCTTCCCTCGTTTAAGTAAAACCGTGCCTAATTCAAATATTAGTAGTAGGGGTGTAACGATTAACCGCGAGCCGGTTGAAAATCGATTCAAGTAGGCCTATGTGATGATTCAAATCGGTTGAGATGCTAAACAAATCGCGATTCAATTAGGTGTAGGAGTTTAATGCATGTCTGAGGGGAACTTACTGTCTTTAGAAAAATTTAGATGGTATTTTTTCTTTTCAACTTGCCTCTGTATAATGCATATTAAAGTTCTTAAGTGCAGCGCTGCTTTGTTTACAGCAGAAACCAGGAAACGCTTTAAGCACTACCTGCTGGCAGAGAGTGCATCTGCGTCTCGTTCAGCTCGTCGGCTGTTTCAGTTTCATGCAGATATTTTTATGTATAGTTTCATAAAACTGAAGTCAAACCATTCTGTTTTTGCTTAAAATTTCTAAATTATACAATCTAATTTAGATTAAAAACTGCTCATGTTGCATGTATGCAGCATCTTTGTTTGGATCATGATTCAAATGCAGTGGTTGCCTCTCATTTTAAATAGAAAGAGCACAGACAAAGCCTTATTTTGTTTATATGAAGACATTTCTTTTATTTGTGTTACTTATTTATTTGATTTGGGGCTTGTTTTAAAGTTTCAATGTAGTTTTGTTATTTACATTTACATTATTTAAATTATATTATTTAAATTGTGTCATTTAGCAGACGCTTTTGTCCAAAGCGACTTACAAATGAGGACAATAGAAGCAATCAAAACCAATCAAAACCAACAAAAGAGCAGTAATATGCAAGTGCTATATTAGTATATTATTATAGTGTTATATTTCAATTTCACAAAGAAATGTGCAGCATTTTGTCCAAGCAATAATAAAAGGACACATTTAATTTATAATTTGTCTTAAATCTAATTTTGTTAAAAAAAAAAAAATCGTGAATCGAATTGTGGAATCAAAATCTCGAATCGAATCGTGAAATCAAAATCGTGAATCGAGAAATCGAGAAATCGAATCGAGAAATCAAAATCTCGAATCAATCTCGAATCGAGAAATCAAAATCGTGAATCGAATCGAAAAATCGAAAAATCTAATCGAATCGTGAAATCAAAATCTCGAATCGAATCGTGAAATCAAAATCTTGAATCGAATCGTGAAATCTAAATCGTGAATCGAATCGAGAAATCAAAATCTCGAATCGAATCGTGAAATCAAAATCGTGAATCGAATCGTGAAATCTAAATCGTGAATCGAATCGAGAAATCAAAATCTCGAATCGTGAAATCAAAATCGTGAATCGAATCGTGAAATCAAAATCTCGAATCGAATCGTGAAATCAAAATCGCGAATCGAATCGTGAGTTGAGTGAATCGTTACATCCCTAATTAGTAGCCTACAACGTATTGCAATCTACTAAAACGAGGGAACAAAATGAATGTGTAAAGACGAATTCTTAATTCGTGGCCAAGATAACATTTTTGTCCGCATGGTTCCGTAGTTTTTGCACCTATACTGCAACAAGTCTTTATAGTGATCATGAGAGAAACGCTTTTTGAAACACTGAATCAAAGGCTTCGCAAAATGATTCAATTTTTCTAAGCGTTTGAAACGCCACAGGTTGGTGACGCCTACTGGTCAGAAATGAAACAAAACTCAGCTCAAACATGTATAAAAACTATTGCGAATGTTTAATTGAAAGTTTAATCTATTTAAAAGAAAATTACCAAATCATATAATACTACTAAATATGACGTGTCTGCATGTGTGTTGTTAAATTAATTTGCTTGGACTTGTTTTGTTTGTCTGATGGAGAGCTTGTTAATTAGGCTAATAAGGCTGTGTTATTAAAACGAATTTATAAAACTAATCAGTAATCATTAAAACCACTGGTTCACAATGGCTCTGCAGAAATCACGTGACTTTGGCGCTTCGAAACAAATGATTCGCAAGGGTTTCGAAAGCGCCCACCAAAGCTGCGAGTGCAAACAGACACACCACAAACCCATTCATGTCCAGGGTGTGTGTTTAATGTCATCTGGTTGTTTTTCTCCTCCAAGCAGAGAGAGAACATGATGCTGGCAGACGTTCCCCGATGACAGCTGGTCAACAAACCTGATTGAGTAACAAACCTGATTGAGTATCCCTTTTATTTAAACACCGATTATGATTCTAAACAGATCGTTTCATAGAGATGCGGAGTAGAATTAATCTATAAAATTCCATTTTTATTCTGACATAAGGATACAGTCTAATGCAGATGATATTTTTTGTAAAAAATGTGAACTTTCTAAATATTTGTTTTGCTTACTTCAAACAAGACACATGAATATAAATATGACATCTGGTATGAAAAAGCCATGTTTTGACAAATAATTCATCTATACAGGTGTTTGTGCATTACATACGCAAAGTAAACACCACACATACACTTTTTGGGGAATGCAATGACAATCAGACGTTTAACTATTTACTGCCTAAATTAAGACTAGAGTTAAGGCAGAACACACCTGTCTGACTTCTCAAATGTCTAGGAGGTAAATATAGAAATGTGTCAAAAGTACGAATTGTGGTAGTTAAAAAATTCAGTGGTTGGCTCGCTGGAGGGAGTCTTCCCGGAAGTACAATCAGCTGTGGTGTGTCTACCTTTTATAGGATCTTTATCCAAACTTTATCTTTTTGATTTCGCCTTATGAGCATGACAGATTATGATTAGGCACAGACACACATTTGCACTGTCCCTCTGTTACCATGGATACCATTTTGCAAGATGATGGTCAAACCTATCCCATAATTAAATGTTCAGAACATCAGCATAATAACAATATTTTGAGTGCTAAAACACCATCTCTGGAGTACACCAACGTCTATGTTTGTCTCAGGAGTTCAGATGCAGGCATACATGTGCGCATGCACACACACACACACACACACACACACACACACACACA
>NW_015505312.1:403561-413017 GCF_001515645.1 Sinocyclocheilus grahami | reverse complement strand
TTTTTGCTTCAAATTTCGAAATTATACAATCCAGTTTAGATTAAAAACTGCTCATGTTGCATGTATGCAGCATCTTTGTTTGGATCATGATTCAAATGCAGTGGTTGCCTCTCATTTTAAATAGAAAGAGCACAGACAAAGCCTTATTTTGTTTATATGAAGACATTTCTTTTATTTGTGTTACTTATTTATTTGATTTGGGGCTTGTTTTAAAGTTTCAATGTAGTTTTGTTATTTACATTTACATTATTTAAATTATATTATTTAAATTGTGTCATTTAGCAGACGCTTTTGTCCAAAGCGACTTACAAATGAGGACAATAGAAGCAATCAAAACCAATCAAAACCAACAAAAGAGCAGTAATATGCAAGTGCTATATTAGTATATTATTATAGTGTTATATTTCAATTTCACAAAGAAATGTGCAGCATTTTGTCCAAGCAATAATAAAAGGACACATTTAATTTATAATTTGTCTTAAATCTAATTTTGTTAAAAAAAAAAAAATCGTGAATCGAATTGTGGAATCAAAATCTCGAATCGAATCGTGAAATCAAAATCGTGAATCGAGAAATCCAAACCTCGAATCGAGAAATCAAAATCTCGAATCAATCTCGAATCGAGAAATCAAAATCGTGAATCGAATCGAAAAATCTAAATCTCAAATCGAATCGTGAAATCAAAATCTCGAATCGAATCGTGAAATCAAAATCTTGAATCGAATCGTGAAATCTAAATCGTGAATCGAATCGAGAAATCAAAATCTCGAATCGAATCGTGAAATCAAAATCGTGAATCGAGAAATCAAAATCTCGAATCGTGAAATCAAAATCGTGAATCGAATCGTGAAATCAAAATCTCGAATCGAATCGTGAAATCAAAATCGCGAATCGAATCGTGAGTTGAGTGAATCGTTACATCCCTAATTAGTAGCCTACAACGTATTGCAATCTACTAAAACGAGGGAACAAAATGAATGTGTAAAGACGAATTCTTAATTCGTGGCCAAGATAACATTTTTGTCCGCATGGTTCCGTAGTTTTTGCACCTATACTGCAACAAGTCTTTATAGTGATCATGAGAGAAACGCTTTTTGAAACACTGAATCAAAGGCTTCGCAAAATGATTCAATTTTTCTAAGCGTTTGAAACGCCACAGGTTGGTGACGCCTACTGGTCAGAAATGAAACAAAACTCAGCTCAAACATGTATAAAAACTATTGCGAATGTTTAATTGAAAGTTTAATCTATTTAAAAGAAAATTACCAAATCATATAATACTACTAAATATGACGTGTCTGCATGTGTGTTGTTAAATTAATTTGCTTGGACTTGTTTTGTTTGTCTGATGGAGAGCTTGTTAATTAGGCTAATAAGGCTGTGTTATTAAAACGAATTTATAAAACTAATCAGTAATCATTAAAACCACTGGTTCACAATGGCTCTGCAGAAATCACGTGACTTTGGCGCTTCGAAACAAATGATTCGCAAGGGTTTCGAAAGCGCCCACCAAAGCTGCGAGTGCAAACAGACACACCACAAACCCATTCATGTCCAGGGTGTGTGTTTAATGTCATCTGGTTGTTTTTCTCCTCCAAGCAGAGAGAGAACATGATGCTGGCAGACGTTCCCCGATGACAGCTGGTCAACAAACCTGATTGAGTATCCCTTTTATTTAAACACCGATTATGATTCTAAACAGATCGTTTCATAGAGATGCGGAGTAGAATTAATCTATAAAATTCCATTTTTATTCTGACATAAGGATACAGTCTAATGCAGATGATATTTTTTGTAAAAAATGTGAACTTTCTAAATATTTGTTTTGCTTACTTCAAACAAGACACATGAATATAAATATGACATCTGGTATGAAAAAGCCATGTTTTGACAAATAATTCATCTATACAGGTGTTTGTGCATTACATACGCAAAGTAAACACCACACATACACTTTTTGGGGAATGCAATGACAATCAGACGTTTAACTATTTACTGCCTAAATTAAGACTAGAGTTAAGGCAGAACACACCTGTCTGACTTCTCAAATGTCTAGGAGGTAAATATAGAAATGTGTCAAAAGTACGAATTGTGGTAGTTAAAAAATTCAGTGGTTGGCTCGCTGGAGGGAGTCTTCCCGGAAGTACAATCAGCTGTGGTGTGTCTACCTTTTATAGGATCTTTATCCAAACTTTATCTTTTTGATTTCGCCTTATGAGCATGACAGATTATGATTAGGCACAGACACACATTTGCACTGTCCCTCTGTTACCATGGATACCATTTTGCAAGATGATGGTCAAACCTATCCCATAATTAAATGTTCAGAACATCAGCATAATAACAATATTTTGAGTGCTAAAACACCATCTCTGGAGTACACCAACGTCTATGTTTGTCTCAGGAGTTCAGATGCAGGCATACATGTGCGCATGCACACACACACACACACACACACACACACACACACAGGGTTCCAGTCTTCAGTGTGTCGTCTTCTTAGGAGACTTTCCAAATTTGGCATCCAGTCCGAGGCCTGAAAGTCAGAGCACAGTCATGGTTGAGCTCATTATATATCCGTTCACTATGGTCATACAGCTCTGGACTGATTATTAGTACTGCTCAATATAGAACTATTCAACTTTAACAAGCTCAGAAGTACACGACTAGTCAAAAATGTGGACATACATCACTGTATTTTTCTAATGAACATTTTTAATCCAAAACCTTATGCTCAAATGCTGCAAATGAAGTTTGTAAACAAATGTAAATTGTACCTATGTATAAACTTCTTTAACTGTATTTAAGTTAACAAACATATTATTTTATATTATTAAATTATACTACCGTTCAAATGTTTGGGGTCAGTAATATTTTTTTCCTTTTAGAAATTAATACTTTTATTCAGAATTTAAGATTTATAAAGTGATAGTAAAGACATTTGTAATCTTACAAAAAATTTTTTTTTTAAATAAACGCTGTTCTTTTGAACTTTCTTTTCATCAAAGAATCCTGAAAAATTTATTACGTTTCCACAAAAATATTAAGCAGCACAGCTGTTTTCAACATTGATAATAATAAGTGTTACTTGAGCAGCAAATCAGTATATTAGAAAGATTTCTGAAGGATCGTGTGACACTGAAGACTGGAGTAATGATGCTGAAAATTCAGCTTTGCATCACAGGAATGAATTATTATTTTAAAATGTGTGACCCTGTCTGTGAAATCCAGGCTAAAGTCTCAAAATCTAATTATGAGATAACAAGCATCAGAGTTTGATTTCAACCATTAATTTCACTATGATTTCAATCTTCGACATGGCCTCATTATTTAAAGATATAAAGGTTATATTTGCACAGAATGTTCTACATCTTTATGAAGGATGCTTTTATGTAGAAAATAGTAAATCACCAAAAAATGACTTTAGCTGGGTTTTCACAGACAGGGTCACATATGATATATTAAAATAGAAAGCAATATTTTTGATGCAGGCTTGGTGAGCATAAGAGACTTCATTTTGAATCATAGTGCTTGTGTGTATGTGTGTGTTACAATATAAATATACATAATATAGTTTTGAGAACGTGTCACTCACCGAGGAAGACGAGGATGGTACCAAACCACTGCATAGTGCTGATGACGTTCCCAAACAGCAGCACAGACCCCAGGATGGTGAAGAACTTCCGTGTCGTTGTGATGATGGAACAGGTGAGCGGCCCAAAATACACCACAGTCATGAAGATGAAAGTCTAGGTGAAGAAAGATGAGGAGAATAAAACCCTGGATCACCACCTCATTCTCATTAGGCGCTGGAGTCTAAATGAATGATATATTATACAAACAACAAACCCACCTGTCCAAGAGCACTAGTGATACTGAACAGGAGGATATTATAGATGATGCTAGGATAGCGGTCAGTAAATGACAAAAACTCCCACACCTCCCCTGTCCAAAGCACAACTATGCAGAAAGAAAGAGCGAGAGATCATTTTCTTAGTAGATGGTTAGATTTGGATTACTCATGTTAGCTGCAGTGATCACATTCTGCTTTTTTAAACTCATTTAAAAGGGTTTATTATGCCATAACGAGGTTGGCAAGTAACTTGACTCACCAAAGCCAGTTTTTACTCACATTTGGGCTTGGCAAAGTGTTAATTTTGGACTCTGTATTATTTCGCATTTGCATAGTTGAAAGAGAAACTTTAGCAAAACTATTCATTATTTCTGATAACTTCAGAGAGCACCACAGGACGGCTCTGGTTTCATAATGAGAGGTTTGGAAGGAAGGAAGTTTGCTGCATGTGTGATGAGATTAAAGATTAAAAGTGAGGAACAGATGCCTTTCAGAGCTGAGGCAGACAGACTGAACAGCTGCTGGAGATCAGCGGGTTGCTTCTGTCAGGCCTGAAATAATAACAGCAACACTAACCATAGAGCCAGAGCTCCCCCTGCTGGAGGAAAATACACTGACAACGATGGAAATACCATTTCAAATAATGCAGGGCTCTCAAATGATATCTAAATAGGTATACATTTACTCTGAAATGGCACAATTTCAACCAAACAGTCATTTTTGCCAAGCTGATTAAAAATGTTTTAGGCAATATGTAAAATAGAGGGAAAAAATATAGTTAAAAATAATCCATGGCATGTTTTCAACACTGATTTTAACTACATGAACACCAAAATGATCAAATAATGATAAAATCGTAATAAACAGCAAAATTTGATCACACACTACCGTTCAAATTTTTGGAGTCAATAAGATTTTCTGAAACAAGTCTTACGGTCACCCGTTAATACAGTTAAATAAATCAGCAATATTGTGAAATATTATTACAATTTAAAATAACTTTTTTCTATTGTAATATACTTTAATATGCATTTTATTCCTGTGATGCAAAACTGAATTTTCAGCATCATTTCTCCAGTCTTCAGCGTCACATGATCCTCCATCCTAATATGCCAAATATACTATGCTAATAATAAATCATCCTAATAATGCTAAATAATTATTTGGTGCTCAAAAAACATTTCTTCTTATTATCATTATTAATGATAAGGAAATTAATGAAAACAAGTTGTGCTGCTTAATATTTTAGTTTTTTTTTTAGGATTAGGATTAATAGAAAGTTCAAGAGTACAGCATTTATTTGAAATATATCAACATTTTGTAACATAATAAATATATTTATTGTCAATTTTGATCAGTTTAATGTATCATTGCTAAATAAAACTATTAAAGGTGCTGTATGTAAGTTTGTGACTCTACTAAAGCATAAAAATCCCATAATATGTTTGCAGATATTTAAGAAACATGCTAAATTAACATACTTGTTTATCTGAAAAACAATGCTACAGTCAGTTATTCTCCTTTGAAAATGTGCGTTCCGGGCCGGAATGTCAGTCTCTGTTTTGGTTTGTGAAACCCGCCCACTGCCAGTTTACCCAATTGTATTTCGGCACCCCGGGTTGCCAGTTGGCGGAAAACACAGCGTATTTCATTCCATTCATTTCAATCTGGCAACCTGCGTGTGCTGAGGAGGAGGGGCCGAGTGAAAAAAACCCTCTCCAATATTTTGAATTTGGACTGCAATACCTAGTTCAACCACTCAGTCTCAATCCTACATACAGCACCTTTAATTCCTTACTGCTTCAAAACTGTAGTGTATTAATTACTATAACCGCCACACAGGGACTTCCATGAACACTTTGAGTAATGACACAAATGAATCGTTGAGTCAGACATTTTTAAATGATTCACTAAAGTGGACAATTTTAAGTGATTCGCAGAAATACAATCAAGTTGTTTTTTTTAAATATGGAGTTTAAAATCAGACACACTGTAAAATATCTTAATCTCATATGCAGAAGTCATGAAAAAAATGTGAATTTTCAAATGTATCACTCAGATAGAAGAGTTAATAAATATTCAAGTGATACACATTTATTCTTTTAGCTTTAATAACCAGTACTTTCACTAACAGACTGCCAGAGCTCCTATAATTTAATAGGTGTTTCGTTTTAATAACTCACTTATTCCTAAAACCAGTGTGGACCACATGTTGATGTTCAGCATCATGTGATTGGCTCCCGTCTGGTACCGTGTCCTCATGTGGTCCTGAGCTACACCTGTCAGCCCATCCAGAGTCAGAGACAGCAGCTATCAAGCAAACACACATCAGATCAGCATACAAGGGAGGAGAGAATGGAATAAATTCAAAGAGAGACCAACCAGCAGCATCTCTCCAAAGCCAAATGTGTGTTCATCTGATGTGCTGGAGCCTTTGTTGGGTTTGTAGAGGAAGAGAGCGACCCCAGTGACGATTAGAAACACACACAGATACTTCGCCATGGGATACTTCTTCCTTAGGATTGTGACACCCAGAATCATCACTGTGGAGCCAAGGGGACAAAAGCACAATGAGAAGACGTGACCAACACCATCAATCTGCAGGCGTTTCTGTTGGGTGGTTAAAAAGAAGTGCACGAACAAATAGAGGAGTTTGCCATATGGCCAACAAACATAAGTCAAAAAATATGGCCATATGGGAATATATGCTCACAGTTAGACATTGAACATATGAGGCAAGCATACATTTTGTAGTCTAAACAAAAATACATCCAGATGAGAAATTAATAAAAACTACAGTGGCCAAAAAAGTATTTGGATACTTAATGTATAAGGGGGGGGTGCGAAACCATTTTTTAGAAATGCACTTTTCTTAAGATTTTTTTTAATAATGATTTGTAAAGAACTTGTCCCAGGAGTTTTTTCTATCAATTTAATTTTATACTATTTACTGTATTTTCTAGAAAGTGTGTTTGTGCCAACTTTTTTTTTTAAAATAAAGGCCATCTAGATGGATATTTTTTATTTATTGTAATGACTTTTTTAATATTTAGTGTTACTTAGGTGTTTGAAAAACACTTAATAAGGGTCCAAAAATGTTGAGCCCACTGTTTAGTCTTTTGTACACTAACATTCCAACATTTGGGGTTGGATAATATTTTATTTATTTATTTTTTGGTTTCTTATGTTTACCAAGCTTGTATTTATTTGATCAAAAAACATTAATATTGACAAATATTATTAATATTTTTAAATAACTTTTCTATCTGAATATGTTTTAAAATTATGACAAAAGTGATGGCAAACCTTAATTTATTTACTCCAGTCTTCAGGGTCACATGACCCTTCAAAAATCATTGTAATATGTCTAATATGTATCTAAAAACTACTTATTATTTTTGTGAAAACTATGATGCTGCTTTTCTAGATTATATGATAAACAGAAAGTTGAAAAGAACAGGATTTAATAAAAAACGTAATTGTTTGTATGATTATAAATGATTTTTTTGTCACTTATGATGTTTAACGCATCTTCGCTAATTGAAAGTATTCATTTCTTAAAAAAAAAGCTTGCTGACCTTAAACCTCTGAATGGTAGTGTATGTACAAATGAAACTGTAAATCCCTAAAATCATTTAGTGTGAACTACAGTAAAACAAGCCCAGCATGTTCTACATTCTTTCCTATGTTTGTGTGATTAAAACAGATAAAGATACTCACCTGGAATAGGTTTACAGGATTTTCCCAAAACCTAGAAAGAACAAAGACTCATGAGCGTGGTGTTGTGAGGAAGAGAATCAGATATTCACGAGTAGAGATCTGTGCAGACCTGTGTGGGGTAGTTGACATACTGCAGGGCCGAGTTACTGGACACCATGGCACCCAGGTAAGACAGAGAGCACATGCCATACAGCCAGCTTCTCGTGTGGTCCTGCTTTGAGCCCTCAAAAAACAGAATTACTGCATACACAAAACAGAGAGCATGCTTAAATTACTTGTCATTCAGATTTTAAACACCTGCAGCAACATTTATGTGCCATAACATGATGCCACCCATTCGATACAACAACACATGATCTCCACACATGCAGTCAGAACATCTGCAGGTTTGACTCACAGAGTCTGGCGAAAGCAGCATTAATGATGCACTGGATGAAGACTAGTGTGGTGGCATAACGAAACTTCTCCTTCTTCCCCGCTTGACTGTAGTCTCCTCGCGTGCTGGAGGAAACAGAAGACAGAGGCACTGAATTGTGGGATTGAAGGGAACAGCTGTGTGGAACATAATAATCGCTGGAGGTTAAAATAACCAACAGTGGCTGGGGAAGAAATTGTTGTTTAGAGCAGTAACTAATTTTAGCGCTTGATAAAAATATTCTTCAGGATGCTGAAAGGTCAACTCATCTGCGGGGGTTCAAAACAGTGTGTAGAGATGAAATGGTTAAAAACATGGCAATATGATCTGAAAAGAAAATCACTGCTTGTTCATCTGAGACAAACTATCACAGCAGATTTCAAAAGGAAAAAGACATTGTGCTGGCTTGTGTTACTTAGAGACACACAAAGAAAAACTTTCTTAGTTTGCTGACATTGTCTTGGCTATAATATCTGTGGTTCAGATAACTATTCACTTCTAACTTATATATATATATATATATTCCCATTTTGTTGCTGGTACACATTTCAGTTTAAAAAAATCATTACTTATTCTGTAGTTTCCTCTTAGTTCTTTTAAGTATAAAGAATTGACTCTAGTCCAGTTTTTCTTGCATATTTATTATATTTATACTGCGTCATTCTAGATCCTTGTAGTAATATTTTAAATAATCTGACTAGCAAGATTTTCATTTGAACAATAATGTAGCCATTTCTCACATATTATAAATAAAAAAACTCTAACTAGTAAGATAACAAATGTTACTAGTAGCTAACAACTCGGATCGACACGGAAGTTCGAATAGCAGTTCCTAAATCTGGAATAAATCCTAGAATGAATAAGCACTAGTAACTAATGAATAATTACTAGTAAAATCAGTAAAGGTTCCAACAACAACTGGAGAACATACTAGTTGAATTATTTGGGGAACTTCTAATTAGTATCTAATAAAGAGTTACTAACAAAATTGAAATACAGAGTCCTAGGTACCTTACTAGTAATTACACTAATATTATATTACATTATATTATGCTCTGAAGGTGTCCGAAATACCGTCATCCCTGGTTAGCAGAATGGACACCATCTCCAACACCTACATCAGGAAGTGGTTTGGCCTCCCGCGCTGCTTCTCTGACACAGGCCTCTTCAGCAAGAATGCTCTTCAGCTTCCTTTGAAGTCCATCAACCTCGGGTACAAGCAGGAGAAGACCCTTCTTGTATTCTAAAGGAATCCAGGGACGAAGCAGTGAAGAGCGCAGGGGTGACCGTCCGCACTGGGCGCAGATGGAGGGCCCAGCAGGAAGTCGATCAAGCCATTAACAGGCTACAACACAAGGAGGTCATGGGAAGAGTCCAACACAGCCGAGCAGGGTTGGGCTGGGGAGAGCCAGTCCAGTTCTGGTCCAAAGCAACAAGGGAGCAGAGGAAGTCCATGGTGGTGGAAGAG
>NW_015505312.1:394195-402970 GCF_001515645.1 Sinocyclocheilus grahami | reverse complement strand
GTCAGCAGTGGGCGAAGATGGAGGGCCCAGGAGGAAGTCGCTCAAGCCATTAACAGGCTACAACACAAGGAGGTCATGGGAAGAGTCCAACACAGCCGAGCAGGGTTGGGCTGGGGAGAGCCAGTTCAGTTCTGGTCCAAAGCCACAAGGGAGCAGAGGAAGTCCATGGTGGTGGAAGAGATCTCACGAGTGGAACAGGACCGTTACCTCATTAAGGCTGTTTCCCAGGGCATACAAAGAGCATGGAACCGCTGGGAGGATAGTACTAACAGGGTCATAACCTGGGCAGATATCTGGCAAACCCCGCAGTCGCGGCTCAGCTTCCTCGTGAGGGCAGTGTATGACACCCTCCCTTGTCCCAGAAATCTCTCCCAGTGGTTCAGAAGTGAGGACAAGTGCCACCTGTGCAATGAAGCCAATGCAGGCCTTCAACATATCTTCTCTGGGTGTAATGTTGCATTGATACAGGGCCGCTTTAGATGGCGGCATAATCAGGTGCTGAGGAAGTTGGCGGAGCAGTTGGAAAGATGTAGAGTCCGGGCAAATAGCTCTTCAGATCCCGTTCGGCCAAATATCCCGTTCCTCAGACCAGGAGAAGGCGGGCAGAAGACAGTGGCGGGAAGGACAACATGTCTGCTCACTCCTGGAAAGGGATGGAAGATGCGTGTTGACCTGGGCACCCAGCTTATCTTCCCAACAGAGATCACTCAGACAACATTAAGGCCAGATGTTGTGCTGTGGGCCACAGCGGCCAAGAAGAGGGAATACCAGCGGCGTATGAGTTCAAGCGGCTCAAGTACTCTGATCTGGCGGCGGAGTGCAGAGACGGGGGATGGACCGCGACCATCCATCCCGTGGAAGTTGGATGCAGGGGCTTCGTGGGAAAGTCCGCAATCCAGCTCCTTCGAGCTGCTGGGACAACTGGGGTAAGCCTGAGGAGAGCCATCATGGAGCTGGCGGAGGAGGCAGAGAAGGCAAGCTACTGGTTGTGGCTAAGGAGAAGGGACACGAATTGGGGCTCGGTACCCCAGTGGGGGCAGCTGCAGGGGGTGGCGGGGAGACGTCCCAATAAGCCACTGCCCCCCCACCGGGAGACGTACTGGATAGGGGGCGAAACGTCCATGAACGGTGGCACCAGCTGATGCCCTGCAGCTGACCCAAAAGGTGCACTGGAGGAGGTGCGGCAGGCAGAAATGTCAAGCAGGAAACATCATCTGTATATTGAAATGACTACTAGCTATTTTAAAGCAGTGGTTCTTAATCAGTGGCCAGTTGCATAAACTACTTAGACTAGTTTAAAAAAATTAGTCATCTAATATGTTTACTTCAAAACTGGTCATAACTTCCTAAATCCAGTTACAAAAAAAGGTAGATTGCCCCAATTTAAATAAGACAAGACAGACTGATTACCTCCTGACTCCGTAAACTTCTCGGGGGCCCAAATGTGTCTTGATTTTTTAAAATTTAGTTAAAATAAAGATGTACAAATTACACTGACAATACAGTGAGTTTATTTATCTTGTATTACAATAGAAGCACCAGGGGTACATATCAGCTTAGATAGAGGGGGCTTATTTCGCAAATATTGTTCTGTACAAAGAGGGACCTTGGAGTCAAAAAGCTTGAGATCCACTGGCTTACAGGAATATATGCTAGAGCTGTCAGGCTGCACGTCTTCGTTTACTGAACAGAATGCAGAGTGTCAACTATCAAGATGAATAGCTGAAGAGTCGTTTCCACTCTCTCTAACGTTACTTACAATTGCAACCACATGTACAGAGAGTAAATTAGTGCAATGATAGCAACTAAGGAGTAATCCAAATGAATTAACGGTTAACGGAGTAGTAGTCAAATTAATGAAAAAAAAATACAGAAGTGCAATATCTCGTTAAATGAATCTAGGTCTAGAAAGCCATGCACGCTCTTCAAATGCAATGCTGTCTGGTACTCAGATGTCACTTCATTACTCACATCGTCAAGCCACTGCCCCCCCACCGGGAGACGTACTGGATAGGGGGCGAAACGTCCATGAACGGTGGCACCAGCTGATGCCCTGCAGCTGACCCAAAAGGTGCACTGGAGGAGGTGCGGCAGGCAGAAATGTCAAGCAGGAAACATCATCTGTATATTGAAATGACTACTAGCTATTTTAAAGCAGTGGTTCTTAATCAGTGGCCAGTTGCATAAACTACTTAGACTAGTTTAAAAAAATTAGTCATCTAATATGTTTACTTCAAAACTGGTCATAACTTCCTAAATCCAGTTACAAAAAAAGGTAGATTGCCCCAATTTAAATAAGACAAGACAGACTGATTACCTCCTGACTCCGTAAACTTCTCGGGGGCCCAAATGTGTCTTGATTTTTTAAAATTTAGTTAAAATAAAGATGTACAAATTACACTGACAATACAGTGAGTTTATTTATCTTGTATTACAATAGAAGCACCAGGGGTACATATCAGCTTAGATAGAGGGGGCTTATTTCGCAAATATTGTTCTGTACAAAGAGGGACCTTGGAGTCAAAAAGCTTGAGATCCACTGGCTTACAGGAATATATGCTAGAGCTGTCAGGCTGCACGTCTTCGTTTACTGAACAGAATGCAGAGTGTCAACTATCAAGATGAATAGCTGAAGAGTCGTTTCCACTCTCTCTAACGTTACTCACAATTGCAACCACATGTACAGAGAGTAAATTAGTGCAATGATAGCAACTAAGGAGTAATCCAAATGAATTAACGGTTAACGGAGTAGTAGTCAAATTAATGAAAAAAAATACAGAAGTGCAATATCTCGTTAAATGAATCTAGGTCTAGAAAGCCATGCACGCTCTTCAAATGCAATGCTGTCTGGTACTCAGATGTCACTTCATTACTCACATCGTCTCCTGCAGTATCCCATAGTAGAAGTAACACACGAACACTCCGCAGAAACACACGATGAACCGGAGCCGTTCGTTCTGCCAGAGAGACGGTTTGCTCGCTGCCTTCCCGGCGGCCATGCTATCGTCCAGCAGTCTCGGTATAGACACGGACACGGCTCCGCTCCCCGTACCCCGCGCTCCTGCGTCCCGATCCACTCTACCGGCGATCGGTAGCCCGGGAATGAAGACGCGACTCTAGACCCCCCTCTTCTCTGCTCTGATGATGAGGCTCTCCTTACACTTCCGCTATTATTACCATGCGTTTATTTGTTTTATGCAATTTACAGATCAGTAACGTTAACGTAATGAACCGCGCGCTAGCTGTGTCCTGAAAACGACGTGCGAGTGATTGCATGCAGGTAAAACGCGGCGTCTGTTTCCAGATATTGCGAGGAAGCCTCAAACGTTTAAGTAATTCTGCTCGAGATGCTGAGTTAAAGGTCTGTTTTTGACGTTTAGTATTAGCTGATGATAACCATAGACATATGATGAGAACTACTGCTGCCTCTAATAAATGTTTTCATTTGACGCGACACTAGAGAGGAGAAGGACCTGAGAAACTCTAGGTACTCTGCTGATATGCCTGTAACTTTATCAGGATCGAAGAGAGAATTAAGATACAGAATTACGCCAGGAACAGGTCGTTATTTGCTGAATCGCGTTGACTTCCCTCCCAGCACAGGTTTTCGGCTCAGTCTATGTTTCTGTGCATTACTGATAGTACGCGGCTTGAATTTTATTTGGGTATTAGATTCAAGTCCCTGTAAACAAATCTGTGGGGCCTTTCCTGAAAATAAGCAGTTAGGATTTTTACGTAGCGGTATGTGTATTACTTAGATTGGTCCAAATAAACAAAAGCTGACGACATGCAGCCAATCACATGGCTGGGATCTTTAAGAGGGCGGGGCATAGAGTTCCTCCTCATTCATGTAAATTTGAAATTTAGAATTCCAATTCCAAGTGTTACATTTTAATGTACACGTATAAATGTATATTACAGTGTAATCCAGACAGACGTGAGACTTGTGCTCAAGAATGCATAATTATTAAGCTGATATACAGAACAACATCCACACTCTTATTTCTCTGCACTTCTCATTTATGGCAGCCAAAAAGGAGTAACATAAATTTACAATATAGAAGACAAAACAGGATTGGTGTACAAGAACTGTACTCAAGACAAACAATCTGAGAACAATGTCAATAAAACAGCACCCTTACAGAACAAGGTAACAAGTCAGAACTTAAAAAACTGCATGGACGATGCCACGACTGAGACACGATCCATGCAAATATATGGGATAATAACAGTGCTTTAAATGACAGCAAGCAATAACTTGCTGGAAGTCTCGTTCTTTATGATATGCACATATTGTACCTGAATGCAGCAAACTTGCTTGTGTCTTATGTGAAGTGTTTGTAGAACCAGCCTGTGCTCAAATGAACTGAACAATATGACCACTGTGGGTAAGATTAGTAGTCAAGTCTGAAGTGAAATTCAGTAAAACATACAGCACACTTATCAAGTGCGGAGCAAAATAAACCCTTAATGGGGTCCTGTCGGTATTCTTGTCTTACACCGAATTTAAGTGTCAGCGGCCCACAATGCATGAAGACCTCAGAATAGACAAGTATTAATGGCCTCTGCCTTTTCCTCATTACATTATAACTGTAAACATAGTTTCTCTGGATCGGTGAATCTCACAGAATCTATTAAGAAAATATCCCCATCATATTTCAATCCAAACTCAAAAGATAAAATAGAAAAGTAACCAAGTCTATCTTAGTACCTATTGTATACATACATATACAAATATTTTATTTATTTTTTAACTTTAACACAGTAACAAAATATGTCCCTTACTTGTCCTACAATTATGACACAATAAAAATAAAAATAAACTTTTTTCTTTTGATTGGCGGTGAAATATGATGGGACATTTTTGACAAGCTTTGTAAGATTATGGATAATAGCTCTTCACTGAACATTTGGAGGCATTCATTAAACACCTACAGTTCAGAGCTTTTTGAACTAGTAAACAGATATGCTGAGAGTATTCAAAACAGTCCCAGCCTTCAAAAACACCGGCTGATGAGAGACTCTCTGGTCTATTACTGCCTCTTTTGTGCTGGTAAAAAAAAGCCCAGCATGCAGTAAAGACCTGTGTCTGTAAATACTGAATTAAGAAACAGAGGTTTCTGAACCACAACTATAATATGCTATAATGTGAAACGAAAAGATCACAAGTGCCAAGTAGTGTCCTGAGGTCAAAAGGTCGCCAACAAATCACATCGGAGAGAGTCCACCATAGTTTTAGATGAAGAAAAGTTCTCCATTTTGTTCTTCCATCATGATTTTTTCCCCTCTCTGTGCCGATCAAAACAAATCAGATACTGAGTGGATGGTGTGAGCAGTTTCTCCTCTTTGAAACACTTTGATGTCAAAGTTGCTGATGAAATGGGACAAAGGCACAACCAGCTTTAGTTTTTCTTTTCTCGTCATGAATGTGCTCCATTCACAGAGAGGTGGTGGTAGGGTCTGGGAGGCTGCCGCTCAAATAACCACCCACAGCATGTCCCGGTGTCTGGCAGGGGGCAGCACTCTGAGCCGAACAGCCAGTGACGGGTGAAACAGACAGGCCACGAAATAACAGGTCCATAGAAGGCAGGAGTGGCTTGAGGAGACTGACAGGACAGAAGGCGGAGCCACCGTGAGGTGTGAAGTTCACCTTGTTAGGATCAGGACAGGAAGGCTGAAGAGGAGCATTCCTATGACAGGCAAGGCTGAAAATAGAAGATTGATTGCATATTATATATAAGTATTGCATGTGTATATATATATATATATATATATATACTTCCGCTATTATTACCATGCGTTTATTTGTTTTATGCAATTTACAGATCAGTAACGTTAACGTAATGAACCGCGCGCTAGCTGTGTCCTGAAAACGACGTGCGAGTGATTGCATGCAGGTAAAAACGCGGCGTCTGTTTCCAGATATTGCGAGGAAGCCTCAAACGTTTAAGTAATTCTGCTCGAGATGCTGAGTTAAAGGTCTGTTTTTGACGTTTAGTATTAGCTGATGATAACCGTACCATAGACATATGAGAACTACTGCTGCCTCTAATAAATGTTTTCATTTGACGCGACACTAGAGAGGAGAAGGACCTGAGAAACTCCAGGTACTCTGCTGATATGCCTGTAACTTTATCAGGATCGAAGAGAGAATTAAGATACAGAATTACGCCAGGAACAGGTCGTTATTTGCTGAATCGCGTTGACTTCCCTCCCAGCACAGGTTTTCGGCTCAGTCTATGTTTTTGTGCATTACTGATAGTACGCGGCTTGAATTTTATTTGGGTATTAGATTCAAGTCCCTGTAAACAAATCTGTGGGGCCTTTCCTGAAAATAAGCAGTTAGGATTTTTACGTAGCGGTATGTGTATTACTTGGATTGGTCCAAATAAGCAAAAGCTGACGACATGCAGCCAATCACATGGCTGGGATCTTTAAGAGGGCGGGGCATAGAGTTCCTCCTCATTCATGTAAATTTGAAATTTAGAATTCCAATTCCAAGTGTTACATTTTAATGTACACGTATAAATGTATATTACAGTGTAATCACATGCATACTGTAATACTGCAATTTTTATTAACAATGATTTTTTTATGACATCTGGTGCAAAATGTGCTTAATTATCATGAAAATGGTGTAATACTGCAATTTTTATTAACAATTATTTTTTTATGACATCTGGTGCAAAATGTGCTTAATTATCATGAAAATGGCCTTCTTATTGTTTGACGGTCTCTATCATTCACTTTCAGTTTTTGAATACTTTTCTTCTTTGCTGATGAATTCTTGCCATGCTTTGTGTACGCAGTCATAATCATAAAGACTGTTCTTCTTAAAACTCCAAACGATTGTTAAAGTCCCCATGAAATCAAAATTAAAGTTTTTTGTGTGCTAGTATCAATATGCTAGTCTTAAGGTTATCTATAAGGCAGACGAACGCTATTGGCTATTTTAAAAAGGGGCGGGGCTGCTTGATTGGTCCCGCCCTGTCTTCCTGCTTCAGTTAAAATGACGTCAACACAGAGTAACGCTGTGTGTTTCTAAGCATTTCAGGGGACCTTTAAGGTTACAGATGCTAAACAGGCTTCCTTGATTTGCCATTTTTGGAAGTCTGACAACTCTCCCATTTCACCCAAGGCTTGTACTAACCACTGCTAAACACAGTGAAAACAGCTTATACTACACTGATATACAACCTAGAGAATACAGACAATGAAAAGAAAAATATTATTTTATTTATTTACTTATTTTATTTTTTGAAAAAGGCAAAAGGCCATTTACAGGACAGAGAAAGTAGAGATTGGTTGATCAAATCATTAATTTAATTTAATTAACTGCACTAATTGCCGATTAATTAGATCCATTGAAAACTTAATATTCAGATTAAGAATATTTGCATTAAAAAAAGGCCCAAGATCAAGATAATGTAAATGTATGGTCATTTTAAGAATACAGAATAGACTTGTATTATTTTCTTAACACCGTTAATAACACTATATTAATGTGTTATATTGACATCCCCATTTAATGTGTTTTATAGGTCACACTTTAGTTTGGGGACCAATTCTCACTATTAACTATTACTTTTGCCTCAATCAACTCCTAATTTGCTGCTTATTAATAGTTAGTAAGATAGTTGTTACATTTAGGTATGGGTTAGGATCAAGGGATCTAAAATATGGTTATGCAGAACAAGGCATTAATATGTGATTTATAAGTACTAATAAATAGCCAATAAGCTAGTAATATGCATGCTAATAAGCAGTTAGTTAGTAGAGAGAATTGGTCTCTAAACTAAAGAGTTACTGATTTATGTTTATTTCCTATCTAACACATACAGCGGTTTGTGTTCGTGCTAAACTTACATGGCCTCCTCAGACACACGTACTCTCTCACAGCCCTCTGGAGGTTCTCTCTGAAAGACGTACGTCTTGTTGGGACGAGGAGAAGAAGATGGTGGCTCAGAAATACATAGAGGAGGGGAGGAAGGCAGACAGAACGGCCCACACACAACCATATCTATACACAACACACACACACACAGATCAAGACAGTCATCAGCCAAATACATATTAGCAATTAACAGTTTCACACAGAACTTCCTGTCATGTGTTGATAAAATATGAATGACGTCCCTAAGAGCAAGTTCAGTTTGTGCTATTTTTTCAATCCTTACTGAGCACATCCATCTTTGGCCATCTTGTCTCAATTTGACATGGGACATGAAATATAGACTTTATAAAGTCTGTTTCTATATTTATACATATACTGACCGGTGTCTGTGATGGTGCAGGGAGAGTGTGAGGGGGACAGCTGGGCAGGAGAAGGGTCGCTCTGTGAAGCGCTGCTGTACCTCTGAGCTGGGACAGGGGCTCTGTGACCATCTGGTACCTCAAGAATCTAAACACACACCAAAAAAATAAAAATAAAAAAATTAACACGGGTTTCGGATGGTTCTGAAACTAAAACAGTAGATCAGAAACACACATACAAACAAATACACACTGACTTTGTGCTGTTCTTTTGCTGTTTCAGACACAAAGACTCCCTCCAGCTCCAGATTTAGTCCTTCAACACTGCGTCTCAGTCTGGGGGCCAATCGGCTCAATGGAATCAGAGGCATCGTCTGCACACACACACACACACACACAAGACTATCAATGAATCAATGAACTGAACTTTAACTGAAAATGAAGTGATTTAAACCAATATGTGTACAAGTTGAAAGGGAAAAAAAAGTGTGTGTGTGTATATATATATATATATATATATAT
>NW_015505312.1:362494-394005 GCF_001515645.1 Sinocyclocheilus grahami | reverse complement strand
GTTTCAGACACAAAGACTCCCTCCAGCTCCAGATTTAGTCCTTCAACACTGCGTCTCAGTCTGGGGGCCAATCGGCTCAATGGAATCAGAGGCATCGTCTGCACACACACACACACACACACAAGACTATCAGACTATCAATGAACTGAACTTTAACTGAAAATGAAGTGATTTAAACCAATATGTGTACAAGTTGAAAGGGGAAAAAAAGTGTGTGTGTGTGTGTATGTATATATATATATATATATATATATATATATATATATATATATGTGAGTTGTGTATCTTGTAAACATGTGTGTGTGTGTATATATATATATATATATATATATATATATGGCAGTTGAATGTAACCTGAACACATACCATTGTCCTGCATGCGTGTAATATAATAAACATGCATAGCATTCAATGCACATAGATTTATGCATATTGTCACCTCTAAATATACTACTGTACAAAGAGAGCCACTGCCACATAACCAGCTTTATGTGTGTGTGTGTGTTTTCGCCATATCAATGCCTGTAGCTCACTGACACCAAGTAAAGCTGCTCTGTTTTTAAATCTCTGTTGCTAGTGAGATGTGGGCCAACCTGAGAGGCTTATCTCATAATGACTGATCATAAACAAGCACAACCTTTCTAAATGCCCCCAACCTTTCTGTTGATGTCCCTGAGTGTGTCACTACTGTAAACTAACAAGCTGGCCAAAAATACATTGATACATTGTTTAGAATTGTGGTTTGTGTATACATTCTTGTTTACCTGTGTACTTCCAGGTGTGCGTGTTTGGCTGTTGTGAACGTGTTGGTGTGTGTGGTCACAGTCCATGGCAGGAAGTGCATGTCTGGAGCGTTTCTGTAAGGACTGACGAAGCTTAGCAACCTGAACGAGAGAAATATGAGAGTTATAGTATCAGATGTAAACTTATAAGGTGCAGAGAAGAGGTGAAACCTAACTGCAATGCCCTTCATGCTGACCTACAATAAAGGTTATACTTTCTGTTCAAAAGTAGAGTATTCTCTGTGGATATGCTTGTAAAAAGCAGCTGAGATACCACTGAAGTAAAATGAGTCTAGAATTGAAAATCGGTTCCTGAAAATGGGTGGGACAGGGTGGCCCGGACTAATTTGAATAATGGGTCTAAATAATAATGGTTTATTATTTGATTGCTGTCAGGAAGTTTATATTTATGGCACCAATTGTGGGTGATATGACCAATATTTAATTTAAATCATTTTTATCACATAATGATACACTACCGTTCAAGAATTTTTTTCTATAAGAAATTAAAACTTTTTTTTTTCCAGAAGAGACACATTAAAGGTAGGGTAGGCAATTTCAGAGAGGCTAGCAATACCAAGCTAACTTTGAAAGCATAAGATCCCACCCTCCCTGCAAATCACTCTCCAAAGCCAAGCCTCCTCCAAAACGCATGAACATTCACAGGCAGACCAGAGACTAACCACCCAATGAAACACTGTCAGATTACCTCACGTCTCATTCACCGGTTAGAAAACATACATTACAAAGCGCATAATATTACAATAATAGTGCCTTTCATTCTCGCTTGGTCTGCAATAGTGTAATAAATTGCACTGATGACGTATCATGTCTTTGCAAACTGGGTGCGCAGAGGTACACAAATACATATGTTGACAGGCAGGTAAGACAGCTTATCGTAAAGTTTGAACCGAATAATCTGATTGGTCGAACATTTTATGGCCCTACGCCTTCCACAGAGGACATACAGGTGCATCTCAATAAATTAGAATGTCATGGAAAAGTTCATTTATTTCAGTAATTCAACTCAAATTGTGAAACTCGTGTATTAAATAAATTAAATGCACACAGACTGAAGTAGTTTAAGTCTTTGGTTCTTTTAATTGTGATGATTTTGGCTCACATTTAACAAAAATCCACCAATTCACTATCTCAACAAATTAGAATATGGTGACATGCCAATCAGCTAATCAACTCAAAACACCTGCAAAGGTTTCCTGAGCCTTCAAAATGGTCTCTCAGTTTGGTTCACTAGGCTACACAATCATGGGGAAGACTGCTGATCTGACAGTTGTCCAGAAGACAATCATTGACACCCTTCACAAGGAGGGTAAGCCACAAACATTCATTGCCAAAGAAGCTGGCTGTTCACAGAGTGCTGTATCCAAGCATGTTAACAGAAAGTTGAGTGGAAGGAAAAAGTGTGGAAGAAAAAGATGCACAACCAACCGAGAGAACCGCAGCCTTATGAGGATTGTCAAGCATGATTCAAGAATAAACTTCACAAGGAATGGACTGAGGCTGGGGTCAAGGCATCAAGAGCCACCAAACATTTTATTGGTCTTATGAAGTATTCTAATTTGTTGAGATAGTGAATTGGTGGGTTTTTGTTAAATGTGAGCCAAAATCATCATCACAATTAAAAGAACCAAAGACTTAAACTACTTCAGTCTGTGTGCATTGAATTTATTTAATACACGAGTTTCACAATTTGAGTTGAGTTACTGAAATAAATGAACTTTTCCACGACATTCTAATTTATTGAGATGCACCTGTAAATACATATAAATACATTTAGGCACCTTACCATAGTGATTGCTATTGGGATGTGAAGAGACTTCCAACCAGCCTAACAAAAAAAAATTTTTTTGAACCAAATCACCTACCCTGCCTTTAAATTGATCAACAGTGACAGTAAAGACATTTGTAAAGTTACAAAAGATCTCATTTCAAATAAAAGTTTTCTTTTCATCAAATAATCCTGAAAACCATTGTTTCCACAAAAATATTAATCAGCACAGCTGTTTTCAGCATTGATAAGGAATGTTTCTAGAGCACCACAAAATCATAATAGACTGATTTCTGAATGATCATGTGATGCTGAAGACTGGAGTAATGATGCTGAAAATTCAGCTTTGTCATCACAGGAATAAATTACATTTTAAAATATATTACAATAGAAAACAGTTATTTTAAATAAAGAGCAAAATATGCAGCCTTGGTGAGCATAAGATACTTCTTTCAAAAGATATTACAAAAATCTTACCAAACCCAAACTTTTCTGAAGTGTAGTGTGTATATTAAAACACAATTATTTCGTTGGAAATTAAATTTGAACTAGTTCAAGTTCAAACAACATTTTTTTTGTCGATTACTTACCTCTCTGAGGTGTTCAGCGCTACCCCATGATGCCGAGCGCTTATGACCACCACCCCCTCTCCGCCCCCGTGTCTCCTCTATCCAGGAACTGGGAGTCTAAGAAAAGAAAAGAAAACAAGCTTACATTTGACGTTATTTTAAAGTTACTAATTTACAAAAGCTCACACCCACAATGGTTTCTCAGCGAGACATCAAAGCATCATTTCATTCAGCATAATCAAAACTGAAACTCCCGTCACTGAATCGCAACTATCTCAAACACCCTCAGACTTTACATAAACTAATCCAGCCCTTTCCACCGAACACAAGACGGCCAATAACACACCCTCCCTTAAATGCTGCTCTTTCATGCACCAGTTCGAGATAAAGCATCCGTTCCTGAGAGCGGTGCGCCCCACTCGCCAAGTGTTGACATGTTTTTCTGTATGTTTCAAATGGAACTGAAAGCTGCTTCCGCGCCTCACTAAACGTATTTGAATACGGGACAGAAAACGTGACACACCTGCAACACACAGACACGCCCAAACACACACAGCTGTGCGGAGACGTGCATGATAGAAACCACCGACTCCGCTGCACCACATTTCAAAGACGTAGAGGGAAAAACACCAACATGTTTGTCCTCAAGTGCACTCACACAGACAGACACCAGCGTACCGTCATGATACCCCCGTCCTACAGTCCCAGGCCTCTGAGAAGAAGTGGGAGCCCAGCTAGTGCACACTATATCGCCGAACACCAAACGATTATTTTCCAAGTGACCCAATCACTGAGCTCCATCTCAGAGCTTATCGTAACCCAAAAAGTGTCCTCCTCCTGGGTCTCCGTCCCTCTCTTATTGTCCCTGCCAGAGGTCACGAATGTCTTATGCGGTTGGAATGCTAATACAACAAATGCAGTTGAAGTGAGCCATATTAAAACATGTCATCACCCCCGACCGTGTCTGCTTAGGGGCTGGGGGTTTCACATGGCCCAGTGGGGGCAGGGTTGTGGGTTAATTTAAATATAAATTCAGCCCTTATTCCTTTCTGCCTGGACACCCGCCTGCCCGCCCGCCCACATCAGGCTGCCGTGGGATTAGGCCTATAAACGGACATTCAGTTTGAGGGTCTGTATGCGCAGCACGCTAGATGCTGGCTAAAGTTTCAGAAGTCCCCATCTGCACTCAAGTGGACCGGACGGGCGGTCAGATGATGGGGGGTTGGGCAGACTGTCTTGAGACTGTACAATTGTTAACTATTGAATGTCCACTAAAACGTGGGTGGCATTTGTTCATCAAGAAAGAAATGCATGATGTAACATGAATATATGAAAGTAGGGGTGTGAGTGGGGGTTTTGCTTGTGCATTGTATGTATATATGTGTGTGTGTGTGTGTGTGGCACAGTCACTATGAAGGTCATGTTAAACAAAACCTTTTTTGGCTGACCGGTTATCAGTGAAAGCATAGCAGATCACCTGCTGAGAGACACAGCCAAACTGGATGTAACATCTATAAGAAAGCAACAACCATCTGAACAGACACACAAACCACTGCTCTCTCAAATCAGCAAAGCAACGAGGTGGTTCAGTGCAGTGTTTACAACTTCATGTCTAGTCTAATAAATAAAACTAAAATTTTCAAGAAAATGAGTTGTAGGGTGGTTTCCCAGGGCATTGCTAAGCAGTTTCAAAAACAAATTCAACAAAAAAAAAAAATCTACATGAGTTTCAATGGTGCAATTCACAGCATCAACAGAGAGAATTTCTTTCACATGTAATGAAATGAAATACACTAATGTTCCAAGTCTTTTATGCTCATTAAGGCTGCATTTACAGTGTTTGATCAAAAATACAATAGAACAGTAATACTGTAAAATATTCTTACAGTTTAAAATAACTCTTATTCTATTTGAATGCATTTTAAAATGCAGTTTATTCCTGTGATGGCAAAGTTGAAGTTTCAACATTACTCCAGTCTTCAACATCACATTGATCCTTTAGAAATCATTCTGTTGCAAACAGTTGTGCTGCTTAATATTTTTGTTGAAACAGTGAAATAAAAAAACAGCATTTCATTGAAATCAAAATCAATGTCTTTTACTGCCACTTTTGAGCAATTTAATACACCAATGTTAAATAAAGGTATTCCTTTCTTGCAGAAAATCTTGCAAACCCCAAACCTTTGAACACTACATCCAAATGAATCAGAATCGAATCAAACTGTGACCAAAGAAAAACAAAACGGAATCAAGAGCTTGTGAATCTGAATTAAATTAAGATGGATGGCTAAGATTGGAATGGCTCAGATACCCTTTTCTAAAAGTCTATGGGATTTTTGCCCTTTTTAATTATCCGTACTGAGATATTCTCACGTCTGATTGCTTAGAAATAATAATAGCACATAAACTCTCATAAATAAGCAGCATTGCACAAACAGTTAGATGAACGTTTCTTACTGAATCTAATTATGTGAACTGTGCAAAACCTTTACCAAACTGAGATGCTAAATCAAAACAAACAGCCCCAGCAGAGAGACTTTCAGCTTTTGTGTTTGACTGAATATAGCAAACCCCAGCAGGCGTGTTGGAGCAGTGCTCCAGGAACCCATATGGAACCCATTTGGAAAAAACAATATGGCTGCCGTTCCAGGCTGAGTTTTCCTAAACTCCTTCCATTACCAGCCAAACTCTTTCTCTCTGCAAAGCCAAGATCTTTCATTAGCAACCGCTTGACTTCAGCTTTCTAAAACAAACACTATGTCCCCTGGCCATTTAAGAAATATACTTTGCAAACAACACAAGTGTTAAAACAGCTGTGCATAATTCTATATGTGTATCATATAAGGCAGATCAAACCAATGGTTTGTTTTATTCCCCACCAGGTAGTAAAGTCTCCACTCCACATGGTCAGACAGGACCTCCTTTGTTTGCTATTAATCTCACAGACTGTGTTAAAGGAATAGTTCACCCAAAAGTGAAAATTTGTGTGGGAAGGATCACACCTGTGTGGCCTTGTCATTGACACAGGTAACCGGCTGACACTCTGGTTCTCTAGGCCAGTTGCCCTGAAGGTACTGTCCCACCAAAGTGTCCAGAGATAATGTCCGTCGCAAGGTTGGCTTCGGCGGGCGACCCTTCGTCTTGTACTCGGCTACAAAGAGAGGATAGGGAAAACAGAGTGAGAGAATGAAACTGAGATGTTTTTAAAATAATAAATGAAATTCAACAATAAAGACGCATAGCATGGACTACTCTATCCCATTTAGATCATATGCAATGAGCTAGAAGTGAAACTTCTCCTTTTTGATTAATTTAATAAAAAGGTACAACATTTTAACAAGGAACTGAATTACAAAAGGCAGTTTTCCTTGTACTCGGCTACAAAGAGAGGATAGGGAAAACAGAGTGAGAGAATGAAACTGAGATGTTTTTAAAATAATAAATGAAATTCAACAATAAAAAGACGCATAGCATGGACTACTCTATCCCATTTAGATCATATGCAATGAGCTAGAAGTGAAACTTCTCCTTTTTGATTAATTTAATAAAAAGGTACAACATTTTAACAAGGAACTGAATTACAAAAGGCAGTTTTATTTCCTATATGAATACTGGATGCCCCTCACATGCATTAACATACTACTGTTTGAAATGTATGCAGTAAAGCCGACTTTCACTTACTATTTTTATAGAACATGAAACAGTGTATATTGAATATAGTATAGTATTCAGAAAAGAATAAAGTAGTAGTCCACTTTAATCACAGCCAATTTAAAATGAATAAATCACAACAACATTATAATTTTATCTTTTAAATGCATAAATACTTCTAATTGAAATAATATAATAATATATCCTTTTTTGCATTACATAACTTTTTCTGTATTACAGTACTGAGAATCAGGTGGGAAATGTGCTTAATTTGCATGAAAGTAACAACAGCTTAAAATAGCTGAAAACAGTGTGATGAATGTGATGGAAGTAAACACCATTGACTTCTCATTGTTAATGCAGTTGATTAAACTGGAATAGATAAACTGAATTACCAAAGCCTAAATGACTGAAGCCAGCCAAAAAGAAGGAGAACGAGGCCGGCGTCCCATGAGCATGTGCACTAATCACTGTGCCACAGCTCTGACATTAAAATGTGTTTCTGATGATGTTTATGTATAATAATCTTTTCAATTTATCCCGTGAGCTGGCACTTTCAGACGCTTGTAAATCACCCTGAAACACATTCCATGCACGAAAGACCTGTTATAAATAGATGCTGTTGTCATAACGGATGCTGAACATCCTGGTGCTTCATCAACGCACCGCAGACAAGCTAGTTATCAGGCTCTTGCCCAAAATACTCCAGAGGATAATTTTCACACGTACACAGGATGGTTTTCTTTCTTCTGTGCACTGATCATGTCATAGGAACTAATAATGGTACACCTGATCTCCGACCTTGTCAGGTCCTTCCTGGATCCACTCACCTCCTCCCAGCCCCTGGGGTCTTTTCAGTGGGTTTGGGAGACTTTTGATGATGGAAGTTTACTGGTGGATGTTAAATAAGGCACACTTGTGTAGTACGGAGACTATTTTGTCACTGAGTTTGAGGGTGTGGTATAAAGAAGGTTGGGTGACTATGTATGAGATTGTGACACTGTAAGGGTTGAGGTGTACATATGGTTTGTCTGATAAGGTGCAAGAGTGTATGAATGCATGAATGCAAAAAGTCTCTATTTGCCCAAAAAAATAGGTTTTGTTTTCTGTATGCAAATGGAATTTGGGTTGAAACGTGACCTGGACATGTTCTTGACAGGTTTGATGAGATCATCTGTGTGTTTTTCCCCAACAGCTCATGTATGCGTTTCAAAGTCCTGATGAAAAGTGCCAATGAGCTGCATAGTTCAAACTCATATCCTCCTTCTACAAGCATAGTGGGCAGGATATAAAAATACACATACTGGCATATGGACTAAAGTTACACACAGCCAAACATGTTAACGCTATGAACTAAACCTCTGGCCACCGCTTGTGCTCCTTTGTGTTCCCAGAGAATATAAACACATGCCATGATATTGTGCCAAATTCAATGATGGTTAAAGAGGTCTAAGCTCATGTATTTTTCTTTCAATAAACAGATTACTCATGATCAGACCAGGAAAAATATGACAACTTTTTCAGCACTGATTTAAAGCTGAGAATCCTATACTCATATTGGTAGCTGAAAGTACTGCCAGTGAGTCTAGATGTGTTTAATTAACATGCAAGATGTGAGGAGGGATGTGCAAAACGTCTTGAATGACTGATGTTTCAGTTCTGGGGAAATTTCTGCCTTGTTTTGTGTGGGTTGCACCCATGACTTACTGAGCAAGAACCAGAGGGATTAGTGGTTTACTGCCTTGGTAAATCACAATAAAAAAAAAAGAAGAAGTTATCTTGGTCATTCTATCTCTGTTTGTAGACTGCCGTGTGGAAGAGCTACTCTTCTCCAACAGCCTTGTGCATTGTGAAGATCTTGTTGCACTCAGAATCAAAGACCCTTTGTGATTCGCACATTGTCCTAAAACTAAAGACACGACTTTTCAAAGTATTCTCACCTAGTTGACGAAATCTGACAATGTGCTGATGCAAAATACCTGAGACAGCCTGACACCTATGAAAAATGTCACACTAAGACCAAAGTTTACTAAAAACACAGACCTATTTATTGTTCAATATACACTAGAAAAAAGTTGTAAATAAAACATTTAAGTATTTGTTAAAAGAAAATACACACTCCAGTGTGTTACTTGCTGTTTCTTTGTAATTGTTCATTAAATTTATGGAGTGAAAATTGTTTGTAAACCAATTTTTATTTCTGTGTGGCTGTTATGCCAATCATTATTAAACAAGAGTTTACAATGTCCGTCTAACTACTCCTGGTTGGTATCATATTAAAATGTATTAAATTATTCAAATGCAATGCATAAGTATACAACTCTGTCAATCAATAATGATCAAACTAAAGGATTTGAAACATAACCATCATAAAGTATGCAAATGCACTAATATTTTACAACACACATGTTATTATCGACCAAGCTTAATATGCAACACTCAATTTTACACAAAATTTAACAGTGGATCCCGGTTTCGTTTCTCTACACACCAAAGGGGCCTGAAAAAGGTTGAAGTCCCCTTGATATACGATACTAAACCTGCAATTAAAATAGCTCCATATAGTAAAATGCTTGAGCAACACAAAACAATGCAAGAACTGTTTCCAAATTTGACATCTTGGTGTATAACAGCAGGTCGCTGGAATGTGACAGTTGTAATGTGTTTTTCCTGATGCTGCCTGTAGATATTTATGATGAAGCAAAACAGACCTCTTGAGCACTGGACACACACAGTTTATGTGCTGAACATGCCAAAACAGTGATGAGAGTTGATCAAATATTGCAGGCAAACAATAACATCTTTCAAAAGTGACTTGAAACGGCAGACCTGCTATGTTTATTCAATCCCATGCCATGCTTTGTGACCATCATGGCCACACAACATGTAATTTAGGGAATAAGGTGGGGGTCGTTCAGTGAACTGAGAAAATCTCTGTTGCACCGAAGCCATGAAAAGAGCAGCTGAACTAAAGGACTAATGCAGATTATCCATTCACATAATTAATATTAGCATCACTGTACCTAACAAAGGAGAGAGTTAGAATTCTAAGCAGAGTTCGAATGGATGGAAGAGTTGGGCATATCAGTAAATTAACTCCATGGCCTTATAAAGTGCTTTGGCGTGTTTCTCGTGGGTTTTACCTGCTTTGGTGTCTTTGCAGCGCGCTGCTGTTCGGTTCTGGAGCTGAAACGGGACCGTGGCTCGGAGGGGCTGCAGTCCTTGATTACCCACCCGGGCCACTCCACTCCGACACGACATTCCCACAGTCGCTTTGTGCGTTCAAAAGTCTTTAAAAAGTTCACCAACCTCGCAAACTCCAGCGTTTACCTAGAGCTGATACTCCAGCAAAGGTTTTCGTCCAACTTTGCCGTCAAAAATATAAGTTTGTATGCAAATATTTTGATTTAGCACACTCGCTAGCTAGTCAGCTACGTTCTTTTGTGATGATAGTGAAGTTTTCCCTAACTAATTAACGTTACTTTAACAAAATACGTTTTTTTTTTCCTGTGTGAAAAAGCATATAGACTTTTATGCACCGTCCTAAACGGTTTATTCCCCTTGGCCAAGTAAACGTATAGTTGAGGAGCAGAACTACATTGTATGGGCTGCTACAAATTCTTCAGTGCACAATCTGACAACAGCCAACCTACACACTCGTGTCGGATAAACACATGTTTCCACTCTGATTGGCTGCGGGAAAATACTACTCACACCCCATTGGTCGATGGTAGCATCGATCTATTAGGGGTGGGTCTCAAAGGCGACTCTACCCGCCCACTTCATTAAAATTCATACTTTCCACAGAGTTCTACCGTCAGCTGCACAATGCGTGATAGGTTAACAGGTCTCCTAACTGAAAGAACATGGGGTTGTTGAAGCAAAACTGGAGTAAAATATTACAATTTAACTTTAGTTCATTTAAAAACATGTGTTTTAACTAATATGCTTTTTTGATGGCATATTTAAGGTGCCAAGCTTTGTTAAAGTGAATGTAAATATGATAGGAAATAAGTCGTCCACCAATATAGCTTTTCCCCCCTCAGTGGCTGATGGATAGATATAGGATTTATTTACCCATATGCTGACTCTCAAATACATTTGTACACTCCTAAACTTCCCTCCCCCTATCAGTATGTTTTTTTAATAGTTTAAGTTTTATATGTGTTCCCTCTTATCTTTGATATTGCTTGAGGAAAACTTTGAAACATGTATTCAGACAAACAGGTGGATGCTATTTCTGACCAAGCCTACTTCTGTGCCACCAAAATTACGAAATAGCCGTTAGGTGATACACAGTACTGTAGTGCATTCATTCAATGTATGCAGATATGTACCCATGCAAGTATATACTTGATACATATGCACAAGAAGGGTGGGTGTTGACCACAAAGGCCCAGATAACATATTTCTTTGAAGTCAATATGAGGTGTCTTTAGCAACTTGTTTTATTTCCATAATATTCTGAGTGAAATGGGATATTCAGTAAGAAAATGTAGTGCAGGAGTTAATTTTATCCATCAGAAACTGATTTCTTATGTTTATTGTGAGTAAAACAGAAAATGTCTAACACTGCTTGTACCAACATGGTATTTGTATTATCATATGCTTATATTGCTTCATTTGTTTCTTCACATCAGATAATTCATTACCCTTCCTTCTGTAGAAAACTGGCAAACTCTGTATGTAGCATAAGCCGATTCTAAGTAGATCTATCATGTGATTTCTCTGTTTGATAATTTCCTGCAAAGCAAAGCCATTACAGGCAATATCCACTAGATGTCCAGTTCTCCCAGGAAGTGCTGCTATTGTTATGACTCTGCTGTTTGCCCTGAAGCATCTGGGAAAAGAATGTGAGATGTATATGCTTTGAAATATTCATACAAACAAGTCTGAGTTGACATAACAAAATAATCATTTATTACAATTCAAAACTGCAGAGCAATGCCACCGCATAACAAAATATACAATTATGTAACTGAAGAAACACAAGAAATGAAGCAACACCAATAAGAGAAACATGACAAAAGGTTTGAATTTAGCTGACAACACTTGCAGTTACTTCCAGTCACATCATATAACTGTCAAAGGAGCAAGTACATCAAGTCAGCGGAGGCAATTACAGCCTGAATAAAGCGCATTTCACATGCAGATACAGGCAACAGCTTTCGTCCACTTCCTTCCCTTGTCTCTCACTTTCATTCCCTTGTATATTTTGCTAATAAGCATATGAATAAGGTAATACATCTAAATCAGAGATTTGGCTGTGGGTAACATGACCAGATGTGCCGCTCTGTATGTTCATGCTCATTTTAGATGAATAATGTATAATGTAACTGCCAAGTCGTGAGTTTTGTGTATCACTTTGATCTACTTGTGCCTTTGGTGCTGGGAATTCAAGGACTAACGGGTTCAGAGCTAACAGAGATAAGCTGCTGTGCCTTTGGGCTCTAATATCAGGCTCAGGGAATGACACTCAAACATGCTGATGAAGACTGTAATGAAGAGTGGAAGACAAGAGTGAATAACAAATTGGCAAGTAAAGATAGGAAAATAAGAGTGTGCTGGAGGGTTTGTCATTCATGGATTTTTAAGATCTCTTCACAAAAACCAAATTCAGATAAAACACCTTGTGTATTTAATACATTGTTTCAGCTCATTGGGATCTTTGAAGGATGTTGTAGGACAGTTGTGATGTTTCTTGGAGGAAAGTACAGCTGAGACCGACAGTGTCTAGTTGGTCGGAATTTGGCGCCCCCTAGCTGGGAGACAGGGCAGGACTTGGCTCTGTGCTGATGTTGACCAAATACTCACTGGACTTGAGACTGGCCAGTGACTTACAGCTGGGTAGAGAAGCCAAAGAACCACATAGACCGAGCATAGAGGGAGTGTTGTCTTTAGCTGAAGAGAAGAGGAAGAGAAGAGAAGAGAAGAGAAGAGAAGAGAAGAGAAGAGAAGAGAAGAGAAGAGAAGAGAAGAGAAGAGAAGAGAAGAGAAGAGAAGAGAAGAGAAGAGAAGAGAAGAGAAGAGAAGAGAAGAGAAGAGAAGAGAAGAGAAGAGAAGAGAAGAGAAGAGAAGAGAAGAGAAGAGAAGAGAAGAGAAGAGAAGAGAAGAGAAGAGAAGAGAAGAGAAGAGAAGAAAAGAGAAGCATTAATTAGTAATCAGTATTCAGACATGACTGTATTGTGTGTTAATCTGTGTGTTTTTACCTGCTGACCAGGCTGTGTCTCCATTCTGATTGCCGTCTTCCTTCTGAGAGTCAGAGTTCAAACTCATATCAACGGAGAGGTCCAAACTGTGAAAACTTCTCCTAAATCCAAACACATCATTTCATGACTAGATTGACTAGACTGAGTGGTGCTTTCCTGTGGGTCTTCAAATTTAGAGTCAGTGCTTACCGACGGAACAGCTTTACATTTCCTTGGTTGTTGGCAGCTTGTGCAGTTGTCCATTGGTTAATGAGTGGAATAGACAGTCCTTTTACCAAATGAGAGGACTCACAAGGAATGATGCCAGTGCTGCACAACGTACCAAAATAAAACCATTAGAGGCTTCCTTAGTAAAAAAAAAAGTTATATATTTAAAATACATTTATTTAATCCTAAGTATAGTTCAAAACTATTAACACATTTACTCACATATCGCTCGAGACTTCCTGATATAAAAATTATAAATAAACTTTATTTGGAGTACTACTTGTGCAAAACGCACATTTCTTAATATTAAGCCTAAAATGTGTTTTAATGTCACTATTAATGAGGATTGTATGATCTTTGAGTAATATCGGTATTTAAATGCAAGATAAAGTGTTCCTGAAGTATACTTGCAATAGTTCCACTTTAGCACAATCAAATACCTCAGTATATCTTAAGTTGTTCCAATTTAGCAGACTTTAAGCATACTAGTTTAGTATACCAAAAGTACAATTTCAGGGTATTTTAAGCACATAAATATGTAAATGTATTAGTAGTATACTTAGCATGACATTAATGTATTTCAAATACATTTTAGTATATTCATTTTTCACTAGGATTCTAGTTGACACAAACGCAGAGGGTGTGATAGTGTGTGTGCAATGCATACAGTTGTGCTTGTAGCTCCAGTATAATGGCCTCCAGTTCTTTCTTCTCCTGTTGACTCTGGACCTGTAGTTCCTCTAGTTTAGCATCAAGCCGCTTGTTCTCCGTTTCTACATTTTTCAGCTGAGATTCCCTCAAGCGGACCAATTCCTCTAAATAACCCTAAAATTACAGGGATTTATGGATTAGTATTTGAATGCAGTATTTCTGCTTTAATCAGCTGCGTTTTAGAACATAGTAGCTGTTTTCTGTCTGATCCAAATTGGTCATTAGTTGCTAGAGCATCTTGGACCAACAAGAAACCAGCTACCAAGTTAAGATAGATTTGTCAGTAGTAAACATGGTCAACCAAATCACCCAGTGACTGGAAGTCTAAAGCTCCCAATACCTTTTGGGCATAGACGATCTTGAATCTTTGCTCCATCTTTCGGCATTTGTTGCTCCAGGTCTCTTCGTCTGTGACCAAAGGAATGTAAGGATGCTCAGCTACACTCTCATCACTGGCACTGCTGTCCACACTGCGGCGGTCTTCTTCATCACTCAGGTAGTCATAGCTGCAGAGGCAGAAATTATATTTAAAAGGCTACTATAAGGTTTAGGATTTGTGTTTGGTCAGCAAATGAAAACCTACCTCTGGGTGAACTTCAGGTAAGGTGTGTAGTCGATCACTGCAGGTGTCTTTCCATCCAAAACTTCTCCTTTTAGACAGAAACTAATGGCGGCAAAAAAAAAGACAAACAGTCAGTATCATATCTCACTATTCGTATTAGTGCCACTAGTGTCAAAGAAATGACACATTCCTGAAAAAAACACATTCACGCTTAAGTTAGTGTCATTTGTGAGTTGTGAGCATGAATGCAGTGTTTTTACCTGAAGTCAATAGCACTGAGTCCAATTAGCATCCCCGTCAGAACAGTAGCCTCCTCCCTTAGCATTATGGCACCATCATCATAAAATCTCCTGCAGTGCAAATATAGATTTACAAATCTATTTAATGACTTTGAAATTATAAAGACAGCTGTCAAACTCATTGCAAAGAGAGCAGAGTTATAACCTGGTTGTCCGAGTGTCTCTTAACGCAGTGGCTACATATTCAGACAAACGCTTCTCCATCAAAGCTACACGAATCCAGGCTCGTCCCTGTAGGACAACGAGAGAGTAAACAGTTGCAGATAAAGCTTTGCTAGTGAAGCAGGATGGAATAAATCAGCACACCAGCATCCCATGGTAGGGACCAGCATCCATAACAAAAAACAAGCTATGCTAATCATCTCAGGAGTGTAAAGATAGAGTGCTTGAAGATGAAAGTGTCTTGCCTTTGCTCGTGACGTGCTAATGTTCTCAATGCTCTCAATGCTACTGATGCAGTTGTTGTGGACTTTACTGCAGGCCAGACGGATATAGTCCCAGAAACTCCTTTGGCCATCTGAACCGAACCAACCACCTGGACCTGATAAAATAAAAATCACCACATATTATTAGCGAGTACCAACACACATTGGGAGTTAACTCCTTGCCATGGCGCTTTCACGCCACACATCATGATCTCACACAGTGAAAAATACATCGCGGAGCAAAAAGGAAACTGACAACACGCTGACAGACAAGACAGAGCAGGTTACTTTTGGTAGGAAACAAATTTTGCTTTTTTTAAGAAATTCAAACAATAAGTACCGTTTTGTGGCTCTTTAATGTGTCGTGACAGATCGTTGTAGCGCCTCAGTTCAAGCAGCGCACGTGAACTGATCACCTTTTCATATTTACTAGTTAAAACACACAATAAACATGAATGAACATCAGAAGGTATTTTATTTCTACTGCGGAAAGACGTCAATACACACCCCTTTTCAAGTTTAAGTCCACCGTAGTTAATCTATAATCTCCTGTTTGATTTGTTAGTCGGACAAAACGGTGGATTCTGCGTTAAGATTAGTCATATCGCCTGTCAATCAAGATCCCTGCTAAGGGTCAAAAAGTTGTTTAAACATATACCTTTGAAACGATGACTGAGGATGTGCTCCAAAATTGCTGCAAAGTTGATGAACTCCTCCGATGAGTCATCAATAGGCTCTGCAGTGTACTTTTCCAACAACGTCTTCACAGAGAACCTGAGAGAAAGAGAGAGGCAGAATATAGTAAGTTTAGTTATCTAGATATGCTACATAACATATTTGATTTGGAAAGTCCAAATTCATCAGAAAAACTAAACCACGCAGTGAAATACCACACTTCGCTAACAGTATGGTTTGCATCTTACAGACAGACACAAATGCTAGCATCGGTGCAGGCCCTGATCAATGCTGACATTCTGGCTGATGTAAAGACAGGCGTTTTCGGGAGCCGTGCCACAGCGGACTGCTGAGGTCAATCCCAATTGTCTTGTGTGCTAGACAATGCCCTTTTGATGCCATATTCACGTTACCACTCCTGCCATCACAATTGGAGTCCTTGTGCCCCTGCCAACAGCTCTATTCTACTTGTCGGCGTGGAGACCTTTGTCCTCGCCTGGGTTCCATTCCATCCTCTGCGCCTGTTGTTTTTTTTTTTTAAAGCAACAGTATAGTGAGTGAATCTCCCTCGTATCCTAACACACTCACGCTCACTTTCCCCACCCACCCACTTGCTGAATTGGTGGTGTGATCTATTTAGGGCTGTCCCGATACCGTGTACAGTTTTCTCCCAGAACAGTCAAACCTGCAAGGCGCTGGTATGCTAGGACTCTAGCCCACTCAAAGGGCAGAGAAAACAGAGAGAGAACTGAGAGTCTGAAGACCTGACGACCTACATGCCTTCATGGGGAACACCAGTATTACGGAAGGGAAGACTGCCCTGTCTGTGGGCGGCTCTTCAATAGCCCGGGGCAAGACTTCCATCACCATGGGCAAGTCCTCAATCACCCGTGGGGTCACCACTACCTCTATGGGCGACTCTACCATAACCAGAGGCAAGACCACCATCTCCCTGGGCAGAGCCAACTTCAGCCGAGGCAAAACTACAACCTCCTTCCGCAAGGCCCTCATGCCCAAGCGCCGGACCAAGTAGATGGAAAGGGGATCCACAAACGCTGAAACAATGACCAAGACTTCAAAAGCAAGAAAGAGCACTGAGAAGGACGAGACAACCGATATACAGCAAGAGGAAGACTCAAAAGCCAAGGCTTTTCTTTTACTGAGAAAGACCTGCTTTACAAGAGGGAAAATCAAACTCATGAAAAGCAAGAAGGCCATCTCATGGGGGAAGACGGTTCTTTCGAGGAGCAAGACCAAACTGAGGAAGGGAGAGACTGCGTTTGTGGTGGGTACAACTACAATCACTCACGGAGAGACTACTAGTTCTTTGAGCAAGGCCACTTTAAGTCAAGGGGAGAAGTCTGTCACTGTAGTTAAGACTTCCCTTAAAAGAGGCAAAGAGACGCAATGGAATCTCTACTGGGATTTTCATCTGTGACTTAAAGACACAAAAGTAACTGCAAACAGTATATGTACAGTATATGTGTCTGTGTGCCCACAAAGATTAACTTCGTAGCAGAGCGTTTAAGCAGGTTGGATGTCTTGTAAGATGCAAGTGTTTGCCAGCTTGCTCTAGAATCGCACATAAATGCATTCTAGATGCAACATGAAATGTAAGTGTATCTAAAATTGGCTTGGAACTGAGCATGACGTGTTTGTCACTGAAAGAGAATACAGATGATTTTAAATTAAAGATTTGTCTGAGAACATGAAGAGAACATGCATGCATGTGTGAGGGTGTGCACTGCCACAATTAGAATGACTGTTATTGTTGTTCACATGCAGAAGAGGGTCTAAGTTTAATAATGATCCAGAAGCCAGATCTGAGATTCTGTTTTGCAAGTGGAATTGTATCATTTGAGTGGACTAACCAAGTCATAGTAAAAGTTTTAACTTCAACCATAGCCTTACAATTAAAATGTGCATTGTTCATTCTTTGACTTCTTAATCTTACATTAAATGTAAAATCAACCAGTATAACAATTAATTTAATCAGAATTGTCAATAAATAGACCTTTGAAATGATTAAAACATTGTTTAATGTGTCTATCTTTAAAATATTTCAAAGGGTTTGTTTCACTATACCTTAAGCTGGGCACACACTGCTTGTCAAAATATACAATGTGATCCTAATCAGATCTTAGGTAAAAGGCACAGCGCACTATAATGTTTCTTTTATGTCAGACTGTGCAATCATAGCCAAGACTTTGTACCCAGTTGTCACATGGAGAGATAGTAGAAGTGGTCAGTGGTCAGTTTTAGATTTATTAACAAGAAGCCAAAATCTTACAGTGTGAACCTGGCTTTACCTAGTAGCTTGCACAATAAGCAAGCATCTCAAGAACTGGCTATATAGGAAATGTTTTCATTTTCACAACTGGACAGAACAGAACTGAACAAAACACTTCAACGATAACTTATTTGACTATACATTTTGGGGATCTGACATAACTTAAAACTCATGAAAGCAGACCACACCCTTGAGTCTCAACAATCTGTGTTGGGCAGTCAACACGATACCTTTCTCAGAAGCCATGTACAGTATAACATTGGATAGCGGTTCTAGGGAGGCACAATGCCACGGAACTGAGTGATGTCACCACCAGTTGTGTCGCTCAACAATGTGTTCTTCAGTGCCTTGCTTTAGGGACAGGACAATGCAGTCTACTGTCTGCTCTGCCCCCAGATAGAACTAAGGCCTCCTACGGCAGCCTCTGTCCATTCACGGCACACAGGGGAGGTATGTGGCCTTGCGGATCCCACGTTATACTGCTCAACAAGGGCTTTATGCTGCATGGGGGTTGCTCTCACCACGCTTAGCATTCTGGTCCCATCCCGACACTAGCTGTTTGGACTGTCACACCCAGCCAGACACTGTCTGTGTGCGTTGTGGGATGCGTTGCTGCCAGGGCACGCGATGAGCCATCATCACCTCATCCTGTAGAATCAGGAGAGCAGAAGCTTCCCAAGGGAGAGTTGAGAAAATTTAACCCTGAACGTGCTCCAGGTCAGGTCATCTAGGCTGGCTGCTGGAGGAGACCTCCTGGAGCTTCTCCGCCACCACCTTCGGTTCTGCCATGGGTAACACCAGTTTCACAGAGGGCAAGACGGCCCTCAGCCTGGGGAGCACATCGATCAAGAGAGACAAGACCAAGATCATGATGGGAAACTCTTCTATCTCCCGCGGGAAGAGCACAACATCCCTGGGCTCTTCCACCATGACCAGTGGCAAGACAAAGATCTCCATGGGTGGTGCCTCCTTCAGCCGAGGCACCAAATCTACATCCTTCCGAAAGGCTTTTATGCCCAAGAGGAAGACTCTTTAATGGGGAGTAAGGCCAAATCTTTGGGGAAGGTCCAGGGTGCTGGGAGTGGGATGGGGGACAGATAAACCAAGCTGGGAACAAATAAAATATAGGCATATATCACCAAAAGCTGAGGAAACATCATCATCATCAGAGCGTACCTTCTGTGGAGATATGTTATTGCATCTTGAATAATTTTTGCCATTCAAAACAAAAACTTTACCTTTTGGACTAAGTCTCTTTTTTGTTTACCTAAGATTTCTCTTGGAATACATCCTGGATACAGGTTAGTAATTAATGAATCCAACTCCAAAGGATGATGGTTATGCCATGGACTTTTATTTGTAGCAATAATAAAATTACTTATGTGTAACCTAACAATTTAAATGGTGCTAATTAACATATTTCATTGTTACATCGATATTCCAAGGTTCTACAAGGATCACTGATCTTGCTAGCTTGGATTTCAGTTTAGTCACCTGTAGTTGTTTGATTGTGGCTGTTTCATTGCTTCGTCATTTGACTAGAGCAAAATTTGTGCAACTGTAATGACAACCCAGTTAGATTCGGATACTTTAAACAACAAACATTCTTGAGTTTTGATTTTCTCTTTGGCTCTATGAATAAACAAAGTGGTGTTTTCCACAAGGGTAGGGCAATCCCATGCCCCGAGAACAATGCTAATTATTGCAGGAAGGATAACTCCCAACACCAGCCAACCAAATACCTTGATTGGACACAATGCCTGGCCACAAGGGCAGTGAAAAACACAAGGATATGACAAAGTTTGACAACTCTACAATGCGTAAATGTAAATATTAAGATGTGCAAGTCTCTGAGGGTCAGCAGGGTGAGGGCTAAAATGCTCATAGAGGAATGTGGCAGCAAGACTGTCTTGGTACGATTTGACACTGAAAAACAAACGTGCAGCCACTTAACAAATGGCTTTTGTGTCCTTGGTCTCGCCCACTTGGTAACAGGCCAAAAAGCCAGACCCTTCCATGAAATATTACTTCATAGCACTTGTTCTTAAGATTTTGTTAAGTTTTTTCAAGGCACCTTTGACTAGACACTAAGAATAACCTCCCAGTTCTAGATTGTCCTCAGCTTTTAAAGCCTACAGATTACTGGTTATAACTCCAGATTGTTTTTGTACCTCCTCCTTTCTGGTTATGGTTCTCTCTCCTATACCCTTTCCATCAATCATCCCTATTTCCCTGTTCTGGCCCTCCTCTCCCAAGCCTGACCAATGATCCTTTCACTACATCTCCCTCCCACTCTCTGTTTTGAACTTTTTAATATACTTCTTTCACCCCCTTCTATCACCCATCCTGTAGGCAGTGCCAGCATTGTCTGCTAATTCTGGATAAGCTTTCCCACCCTTTCCATCCAATAATTGCTCAGTAAAAGTCCCCCCAGAGAGACTGGAGATTGAAAATACTTTTAAAAAGACACATCTTACAGACAACAATATACATTTCTTACTATAACTGGAGGATAATTCAGTGGGTTAGGTATGTGCTGAGAAGCTAAGTAAGTGAAAATTATTGTTTGTGTATTTGAGCATTCAGCCTCGTTGCTCTGAGTTAGAAGTTAAAGTTGATCATGGAAGAACCAGTCAGAGGTCGCTGAGCTGATGCTATGACATGTTTGATCAAATAAATATGATTTTGACATGTTCCTAGGAAACCAGATGGTCAGAGAACTAGATCTTAAGGATGGAGATGAAAATATGGTAATTGACACCCAATTCCAAACCTTTTAAAAATGTCTGTATAACACTGATCCCCAGCACCTTTAAGAGAAATAGAGAAAAGCTCATTTAAGATAGAACACATTATCAAGACAATGTCCTTTTGAAAAAATGTACCATAAGACATCATCTACAGTGACTTCTGTACATCATTTCAGATGAAAAGTCATACACAAAACTAAAGCTGTTGATTGTACTATTCAAAGACTGACACTGAATTCAAATGCTCATCCTTGCAGAGTTCTTGAATCATCGGAGTCCACACCTTTACATTACTAGCTTCAGCTGTCTGGAAAACTTTCTCAAGGAGATGAGCAAAACTGGCCATTACATTATATTGGAAAGTCAAGACATGGGGACATCAACAAGAGCCTTTCTTTTACCGCTGGAACACTTACCTCTCGACTTTGACCTGGGAGGCAGTCATCATGCCCTATTATACACTGCATCATGTTTTAAACTTGCCCTTTATCAATGATGATGTTACCGCCATTCACTGTTACAGATCTCATGGTTCAAAGTACTGAGCTCTTGCCTTGTTACATGGAAACAATGTTTGGAATACTCTTTTATCCAAAACAACTTACAGTGCATTCGAGGTATCCCATTAGTAAAAACCAACCGACAAACACGTAAACGTATTTTGAGTGCCCTTACATCGAAACCTTTATTCATCCCCTCTGAAACTGACATTTATTTAGTCTGAGTGTAAAAACTGAAAAAGTAGAAAACTGAAACTGTGTAAACTGTGTGACTGTCTATAGTTATAGCATGTCAGAGATCCAGACTGTGTGTGTAACCACTGAAAAAAGCAGCAGAAATGCAACATCACTAATGTTTCGATCTTAGCGCAGAACAAACTCAGCTTTGAGATAAGTGAGTAGGTTATGGGGAGTGAAAAATAACCATGTTTCTGTTGGTCAGAACCCTTCTCCACAATGTCAACAGCTCTCAGTTTCAACAAAGATGCTTTAGAGAACTATATTGGTTAGATTTGCTCCTGATTTCCAGTTTAGATCATCTAACATGAAGACTACACTGCCCAATGTAATTTAGGGGCCAAATTCAAACATGTCCCTGACCATTTCAACCTGGTTTAAAGGTCGTTGAAGACTGAACACCAACTTTCATTAATGGGCATCTCACTGTGGACTGAGAGACTTGACAATGGGAGTGAGGGTTTGATGATTGAGAGTGAAGGAAATGAACGTAATGGTCTCCTGATCTCAATGTACCAGAGAAATACAGACACATGAGAGAAGCACGTGAGGTTTTAGCTATGCATCTCTCAGAGCACCAAGTAATTTGAGCTAATCACGATCCAACTAAGCAGTGTTCGAGATTTCTTTGCTAGCAGCCATTAATGAAGATTGAAAAATCTTTTTTTTTTCGTCAAGTCCTTCGTCCTGTGTAACTTGTCATTTAATGTTTCAAACAGATCTGGCATGGCCATACAAGAGATGTGGGAAGAGGAGAAAGGCCTCTGTCCTTTTCAACAAAAGCGTCTTTGTGTTTATAATAATCTGTGAGGTCTGAAGTCCATTTTTGTCATTCTTTCTTGTTCATTTTTCCACACTGCATTAGCATAGCATGTGTTTCATGTGTTTAACAATTCCTACATTATGCCATCCAGATGGTAGAACCTTGGAACGTTTGGTTCTAACCACGGTGCTGTATACTTAATAAATATGTGCTGACATTAATGAAGATCTATGTTCATGTTGTTCTCCATATATAATCCCCCAATTTTTTTTTTGTTGGGAGAATTAATATTAACCCTTATAGAACCCATATTCTTATATACTACAGGCAAAGAGATGGGGATGATGATGTCACAACAGCTCGCCAGATCACAATCATCTCTTTGACTGCATTTCTATTATGACAACACAATGGTGCTGGTTTCCCAACAGGAGTGACAGTGTTCTGTGTCCATTCAGCAACTGTACATGGTCTATGCCTGGGGCGCCCCCAAGCATGAATTATTCAACACCCACTTAATGTGCTGTACCAACCGATTGGTAAAGTGCAGCTCTAGTGCAGTCCCACACAGCCCTGCAGAACTGAATGCAGTGATGGAATTCGGTGTGTGCCTCATACGCTTCAGCCATGACTCACCTACGCACATTACACAGTGTGCTGGGACAAAATGTGCATGTAGCATTGCAAGCGTACAACAAGTGGCATTGGACTGAGACGGAGTCAAGGTCCTTACGATGTGGATCTCCTGATAAGGGCTAGAAAACATACACTCTTAAAAATAAAGGCTCCAAAAGGGTGTTTTTGCAGTGATGCCATAGAAGAACCATTTTTGGTTCCCCAAAGAAGCTTTCTGTGAACAGTTCCTAAAAGAACCATTTTAAAGAACATTTGTGACCTTGGACCACAAAACCAGTCATAAGATTAATGCATCATCTGAAAGCTGAACAAATTAGCTTTCCATTGATGTACGGTTTGTTAGGATATGACAATATTCAAATATATACAACAATTTGAAAATCAGGAATCTGAGGGTGCAAAAAAAATCTAAATATTGAGAAAAGTTGTCCAAATGAAGTCCTTAGCAATGCATACTACTAATCAAAAATTAAGTTGATATATTTACAGTATATAGGAAATATCTTCATGGAACATGATCTTTACTTAATATCCTAATGATTTTTGGCATAAAAGAAAAATAAATAATTGTGACACACACAATGTATTGTTGGCTATTGCTACAAATATACCCGTGCTGCTTGTGACAGATTTTGGGCTCCAGGGTCACATTTTAAAAATATAAAGAACCTTTTACTATAAAGAACCTTTTCTGCATTTGAAAGGTTCTATGGACATTAAAGGGGTCATATGATGCGATTTCTCTTTGGAGTGTTACAAGCTCTTGGTGCATAAAGAAGATCTGTAAAGTTGCAAAGACTAAAGTCTCAAATCCAAAGAGATATTCTTTATAAAAGTTAAGAGTCAACCACGCCTACCTAAAACGGCTCGTTCTAACACGCCCCACATATCTACGTCACAATGTGGGAAGATTTGCATAACGCCGCCCAAATGTTCACGCAAAGAAAGAAGGCGTAACTTTTATTCTCGCTGTAGTATTGTTGCCGCCGCCATGTTGTGAAGAGCTGTGTGTTTCATTGTGAAAGCGAAACTACTTTGTTTGGCCTTCCGAAAGAGGACGATATCCGCTTCGTCATGCCTGGAGCTGATCTGTGCTGGTCGCTGAGGGAATACATCAACTTCGTGCTGTCAATCGCCGGATCGGCTTTCACCGTGGACGAAGCGGAGTCCAGCCCGGGGTCGTCACATGTGGTTGCCGCTCCTTCGTCGAATCCACCGGCCGCGCCATTCTCAAGCTCGCCGCCTCTGCTCACTCTAGCCCGGCCTCAGCTTACGCTAGACCGCCGTGTGTTTCGTTGTGAAAGCGAAACTACTTTGTTTGGCCTTCCAAAAGAGGACACGACTACAAATCAGTGGTTAAGTTGTATTTACAACACTGTTCCAGAACAGTTCAACCCAAATATTAATTTGTGTGCAGCACATTTTATGGAGGACTGTTTACTGATCCTGGTAGAATAGACTACAATGCCGGCAGTTCTGACTCACAGTCTGTAAGTATTTTTTCATTTAAAGGATTTGCCACTGATGATTCAAACGCGAGTTTTGAGCAGTGTAGAGTAGCGTTTGTTGTTTGTCATTTCTCCGATCACAAATGCAGACATGGTTTTATGTTTAATGTTGTTGCGTTGCGTTGCATCGCACCGCGTAAAAAGACAGTATAAGTCATTATAATCAGTAATTATGTCCCCACTGGATGCAACAAATGCCTCATTTATAATGGGTTTTCATGTTTTTTGTTTCGTCGCTCCGGCCGGACACGGTATCAACAGTATGGTGAGGGGCGTAACATTTCCGTCACACGCTTGAGGTATTCGGCCAATCACAACGCATTGGATAGCTGGCCAATCACAGCACACCTCACTTTTCAGACCGATGAGCTTTGTAAAAATCGACACATTTCAGAAAGGCGGGGCATAGAGGAGAAACAATGTACAGTATGTGGAAAATAATGTTTTTTTTTACTTTAAACCGCATAAACATTTCACTACACCAAATACACAAAATAATGTTCTTTTCAGCAACATCCTATGACCCCTTTAAAGGTTCTTCATGGAACCACTGATGCCAATAAAAAAAACTTTATTTTTAAGCCGTGTAACGGCTTTCAATTTCTGAATTGATGAAGCATCTGTAAACTAGTAAGACTGTAAACTACGAATTACTGCGGTTCAGATGAGATCTATTTAGTAAACTGACTTATCCACTGGCATGCTGAACGAATGATGCAAATGAAGCAAAGTTGACAATAAATTCATTCTAGTGTGATTTGATGATCAATAAAACAATACAGAGGAAAATGAAGGCATACACAGTTTGTTTAAAACACAATCAGATTTGCATTTGACATTTGAGTTATTATTTACAGTAAATGCAAGAGAAAATCAACATATCTACTTGTTTATTGGTTAACATCCAATAGCCTGTATGGACTAAGTGACATCAGGGGAAAAAACAAGTTATTTAAGATGAAGAGATAACATTCCATGCAATGATGATGAATTATGCGCAAAAGAACAGGACCGTGCATTAGGAAAGAAAATAGGGTAACATTTTGATTTTTATATTGACCTTAACAGATACATAGAGTACACATTTGTGCTAATTTTTGTTCCTGTTTATTAGTGTTGTCTTCATTTGAGAAAAAATATTTTACCAAACCCATATTTTTATAAATATATATATATATATATAAATAAAAATCACATTCACATTTTTGTGAAAGGCTTTGTGAGGGAGAAGGTCATGTTGTGGTTTTAGCTTATCTAGTGCACAGCATGAACATGGTCGGATGGATGTAATGACGTTATGGACGCTGGTATGAAATAAGGGACCGGCGTCCTTAAAGGCCTCATCTCCAATGCTTTTAAGCAACAAAAACAAGTAAATAAAAAAGATGCTATATCCTATGACCTATGTTCTAGTTAATAAAATATATAACAAAAAAATACACTTAGAAATATACCTGAAGACAGTTTTAATTACCTAAGCATTGGTATATGACAAGCTAGTTGAAGACACGCTTCGTGTCATGGAAAGCTGTTCGCTGTGTGTCACGCAATAAAACTACCTGCAGACGGTGATGAGATTCTTGCGTTCCACGCCGCTGTTTCTAGAAGAGGATTTTTTCGACGTTAGCCCCATAGCCATTGCGGTCTGGAAACAGCCTGACTTCATTCGGCGGAGGCTGCATCGAGCCTCTAGTTTCCCGGAGCGGCTCAGACCCCTCCCTCCTTCCGCCGCGCTGCGTGTCCACTCCGGCGGAGGAGCAGAGAAAGACATCCTCTGAATGCTCTCTCAGACTTCAGAAGTGTAATATAATCCGCAAGCATTCAGAGAAGATCGGAACGCGCGCACACACGCATATGGTTTTAAATGGCTAATGAGAATAATACTAAAATAATAACAACAACATGCCCAACGGTCATGAATAGGTAGATGTGGAGAACTGCCTAGTGGTTATTTTAATGATTTAAGGAGATAAAACAATTAGAAAACGTTGTGCAATGGTTAAAAGTAATTATAAATAAATCATGTTAATACAAATTAGTATAAGGTAAATGCGCATCAGGTAAACCTTTATTTAATTTCTCCGTTTGTCAAAACTAAAGCCTGTAACTAAACACTGTACCAACCAGTTTGCCATAGTTAAACACAACATAACTATAGTCACACTCGACAGAAAAAGTACGAAACATATGGCAAGACAGAAAGTGTTTTTTTATTTGCAAGTAGGTGGGTTATCTTAGAATGAAAACTGTGGCCACCAAGCTAGGTCTCCTCTAAAATGTTGAGGGTAAAGCACCTGAAATATCAACGTAAGCAAATATCCACGTAATAATAATTTCTAATCAAGTCAGCAGTTTTGTGTAAAATAATGCGCCACGGGCGTTAAGAGGATTCAGCCTCCAAGATATCAACGAGCTGGTCTCGATTTGATTGCATGAGATTATAAAGCAAGTGTACACATTGACCACCAGTGGGCGCCAACAGATGCTCCTTCACGACCTCAGGTTCAGCCTGAAGCACAGCGTGTTGTAAATGAATCATAAATCTACATTTGGTTTTATCAGTCGAACAATGGAAGTGCACGACAATGTAAAAGCGTTTCATTTACCGGCAACTCATGGGCTGATGTATGAACACAGCATTTAGGTTTGAGATGGTTAATTTAAATGATACTTAGATTAGATATTTTTTATAACTACAGACCATGAGACAGCAATAAAAAAAATAGCTAACCCGTTTTAATTTCAGAACACGTGACCATTCAGGTTTCTGATTTGACTTTTTAATTTTTTTTAAAAAATACCACTAACAAAACTTTCAAAGTAAAGCAAATGTAGCGTAACCATTTAGAGGCAAAGCAGCAGATGACATTTTCCCGACCTACTGCTCCAACATAGAGAATGTGCATGTTAGGGGGAAAACAATCTGTTTGGTTTGGTCTGCAGTCTTATTTTTCTTCTCAATGAGAGGATGATGGTGAATAGCGAGGGTACAGACCTTCAGTTTCTTTGTTTGCTATCCCACGCCACTGGGTCTAAGGTAGAACCAGCCATTGTAATAAGTCAGTCTGCCTTCGGTTTCCTGTTTGGTCTAAACCTAGCAACCTTGTACCTACATCTCTATCTCTATTCCTCTCTCAGTGCGAGTCGGTCTCTCTAGGGCTGTATCCGTTGGCAGGGGGCAGGAGTGAGGTTTTCGGTTCAGAGTCTGTGCCGCTAGGAGCAGCTTTGTGCCGTGAGGCTCTGGTGAAGAGACGGAAGGCGCCCCTGCAGATGAGGGAAAACCAGTAGACTTGTGGGGCCATGAGCAAAGCTGCACCTGCGTTAAACTGCCAGGGCACAGACAGCGGCACCATGTAAAAGGGGATGGAGGCATACCTGTGATATGAGCACAAACAAATATTTGCATATAGTCAGTGTATAGAGAAGAAGTAATTATCAGTATTTTTTATAATCAAAGTCCCTTTCAAGAAAAGTCAGATCACTCAGGGCCATATTTGCAATGCCTATCTACTTGAATGGGGAAATGCAGAAAAAAACAATGCACGTTTCAGGTTGGTCCACCCAATTGCACACGTGCAGTCCCAAGTGTGAGTCTCAGGAAAATGTTTTTATGGAAACCGCAGTATCGACCAATGGCTGCAGTAATGCAAAGTCTTTACCGATTGGCACATGGCTCTTTCATTTAGGATGCGGGATTCCTTTCACACCAAGGATGATCATTAAAATGATAACGATTACTATAAATTAGGGATGCACGATATTGGATTTTTACCGATATCTTGGCCGATACCGATATATTTCCTTTTTGGAAACAAGTCTCTCCTGTGCAAAGATTATAAACAAATTATTTTTATGTTGCTTTTTTATTTGTAGATTTAACATTTGTAGATGGCCTAAAGCAAAAGATTACCTTGTATTTAAGTTTTCATAATTCATTAAAAAATTTATTTTACACAAAATTATTTAGAAGTGTCATGTTTGTGATTTTTAATCATGTAAGCTATAGCTTCTGACCACAAAACAGATTTGTGATTTTATGACATCAGTTATTGCTTTATTTATTTATAAACACAACTATCCTAATGTTTTTTGTGTATTTTTATTACAAGTAGGACTACAGCGCCCCTAAATAAATTTTAAAAAGCCTTACTGGACGGGTATTAGAACCCGGGGAGGCTGTTGTTGCTGTTGCACGCGCTAGTGACTGTTGACTATCGCACACCGGATGCTTTATTCTGTATGTGCATTCTCAAATTAAATGGGTGATTAAAAATTGAGGCAAAATTTTGCTTCAAGAATGGCCACACTGCTGACATAATCATATCGCTAGCAGCACACCCTGAGCACAAGTGAGTTTATTAATCTTATTGGCAAGGCATATCGGCTAATTTTTCTTATTGGTCCGATGCCGATTTGTATATTTTATTTTATACAAAACAAATATGTTTTATTTTATTTTATTTATATGTTGGGCCTTTATCAGCCGATTCCGTTAACGTTTCGATATTATCGTCCATCCCTACTATATTAGTTTGCCAGTAAAGATCACAATCAGAAAATGTAATTAGGAGCACAAGTGTTAAGACTAAGGATGCTCAAATTTCCAATCTTATGAATAATACATCAGGGCTGCAATTTAAGAACATTAGAATTAGAACAAATTAGAACATGCCATCCAGACTGATGAGGGTTGTCCTGGTATTACGATCGATGACGCTCGACAGCTCATGGTCTTTGGTGGTTATTGCAATCGTTTAGGATGAATGTGTAAATGTCTCATGTTCAAATCAAATCCTGGGTTGAGACTGAGTGAGAAATATGTTTTTCTGAAAACCTCAAGATTTAAGAATCCGTGTTAATATCAGAGGCAGTGTGACTCAGTGGAGAAAGAGAAGATAAAAGAAAGAAGGAATAGATGAGCAATAGAAATAAGAGATTTAAAGTCTGAATGAGTAAGAGTGTTAAACAGTGATCTTTACCTGCCGTAGGCGTAGTAGAGGTAGGGGAAGAGAAGAACTCTGCAGATGAAGAAAGTGACCAGCATAAGAGCTCCATTGACTTTATGTAGGAGAGTGTGCTGTTGCTTGTACTGAGGCAAAGAAACAAACAAAGGAGAGAGCAAGAAGCAGAGAAAGAGAGAGCGTTTAACAGACAGAAAAATATTAATAGGCAGAGCAATGAACCCTGAAAACCATGATTCAATATTCCCCACTACACATTCAACACTGAAGCAGTGAAGGAGATGTGTACGAGAGAGTTGTTACAGTAAAAAGGTCTGTGAAAGATCATTGTCAATCACCAGATGTTTTAAGATTAGTAAATCTAGTAAAAATTACCCATTCCCAGAAAAGAAAGAATAGTGCAAAAATCTGTTTACCTAGGTTGTTAAACAGAAAGATACAGTCACTAAACAAAAGGAAGACAAAGGGATACAGAAAGACAGGGTGAATGTGTGTTTGTGTTTAGTACCTGGATGAGTATTTTTCCAAGACAGACAGATGGGGTGCTGAGTTCTGCCAGGAACATCACACCCTGGAAATAATCCCCTTTTCCCTGTCTCCAGAACTAAGAAAAGAGAGGAAAATAAAAGAAATTAGGGAAGGGAAAGGAAAGAAAAGGAAGAGGAAAAGGACAGGAGGAGAAAAGAGATGGATGGGAAAGGGGAATTGGAAATAAATTAATTAAAAAGGGGAAAAAGAAAGCAAGAGAAGAGCATGGAAATTGAACAAAGGGAAATGAAAGGGAAGGAAGAGAAAAAGTAAGTAAAAAAGGAAAGGAGAATATGGAATAAATAAAAAGGAAAGGAAGAGGAAAGGGAAGGATGGGAAAAGAAAAAATGTAAATACAGGAATTAAAAAGTAAAGGGGAAGAGGAAATTGAAAGGAAGGGAATGCAAAGGGGAAGTGGAACAGAAAAGGGAATGGAAGGGAGAGGAAAAGGTAGGAAATGGAATTGAAAGAAAGAAGAGAAGAGGGGTGGAAGGAAAAAAGAAAAGAAAAGAAAAGAGAAGAGAAAAGAAGACATTTATACTTGTGTGTTGTGTCAGATGTAGGAAAGCTTAGTGTGGTTTTATCGAGGAAAGTGCTGTAGAGGTTCTCCTATCTTATCAGGCCAAAACACTCATTGCCATTTAAGTGCAGCTAATGCTAGGCTGCTGCACTGCTGCCGACAGCAACAGTCTCCATGGATACAGATGGAGAGTGATGGAGAGCATAATTACAGGGTGAAAGTACACAGGCCCATTCAGGACAAGTTTGATTCAGCCACACTTCAAGCCACCCACAGATCATGATCCCATCAAATCACTCTTAAACATGGAAAGTCATCAAGCCAAAGCCATGTTACTACACTCCAAACACATGGTCAGACTGGCTCTGATGGGCCTCCGTAATCATATTTCTAAAAAGTAGGGGTGCTCCGATCAGGATTTTTGAGGCCGATCACTGATCACAGAAAGCAGTATCTGCCGATACCGATCACCGATACCGATCTTTTTAAAGCCTTGTTTTTATCATTTCCATATCATTGGAATATACCAAATTATCATTCCACTCCAATCAGGATTTTCAGGGCCTGAATTTCATTTTTGAAAATGGGGGGAATTCCCCTCTTAGGTGACTCTTGCGAGAGGAGTCCACTACTGATCCATGGCTGTTTACCACAAACACAACATTTATCCATTAGTTTGATTTCAAATCCAAACATTGTCTCAGAAAATGCTTTTTCAGCATTGCAATTCTTTTTTTCTTTTTTTTTTTTCTTTTTTTTTACACAGTACAGTAATACAATCTTTCACAGACATGTTTAAACAATAAATATAAGCAACACATTATTCAATGCTTTTTACTTTTGCATTTACTTCTAGATTGATATATTAAGTTGCTCAAGCAAACTTGTGGCAAAACATTTAAACTACTTTTCTTACCTTATCACAAACTTACCATTGAC
>NW_015505312.1:337494-359994 GCF_001515645.1 Sinocyclocheilus grahami | reverse complement strand
TTGTGCACAAAGAAAACTAAAATAACGACTTTATTCAACAATTCTTCTCCTCCAAATCATGTATTGTAGCATTATGTGCGTGTTGGGCATGTTTGCTTGTTGATGTTAATTTAATTATAAGAGGTGCTTTGGAATATAAGTTTTTCAGATGAAAAAAATGCGACTTGTGTTTCAGAAAATATGTTTATCACTGTTACAAGATTTCTGTATAACGAGTGATTCCTTACATTATTACAAGACAAAGTCTTTTGATTATAGTACTGAGCCGCTAATAAAAGTATCGGTATCGGCCTGTACTGGAAAAAGTGGTATCTGTGCATCCCTACTGTTAGTAACTAACTACTGTTAAGATATTCCATTGTAATATACACTTTAAATACTTTACAAATCCATTATTACAGTAATGAATAATCAAAAACATACTGAAGCAATCAAAATACGGATGTACTTTTTTATTAATATAATAACCTAAATAGTGTAATAAATAAAAAATCTGATGAATAAAACATAAAGAATAGTATTTGACTTGGCCTTTGTCTAATTCCCAGCCCTCCTGTATTTACTACACACAGAGAGTAATTGAATTTACCTGGCTTAAATCATTTATGAAACATGATTGCTCTGACCTATTTGAACTGTCGTTCTTAATTTACTTGTGTGCCTTTGGGTTAAGGAAAAATTAAACAAGATAAACCGTTCAAAACAAGATATACAATTGGATCAGGTGAGGCGGATCAAATTAGAGCCAACCTTTTTCCACAAACCTCCTAATGGGTTTCACTGAGCATAAAGACAGCTTCAAGTATTAACTAAAACCGCTGACTAAAGCGGTCATAAAAAAAGTCACCATCAAGTTTTTCCAAAGTATTTTGCCAGTCTACTCTCGCTCCCTTTCCCCCTGGCTTGGTGCGCCACAGTGGATTTACAGATAGAAACTAATTAGGTTGCGAGCCTAATTAGATTACACTGACATAAGGTGCGCATTGGAGGAATAGCACATTCTTAGAAACACTCAGAGTGAAGGGAATACTTTCACACTCCTACACATCTGGGAACAATTCCATGAAAATGTGAGAGTTCTCAGCTGTATATGCAAACGCAACACAAGTGAAAAGAGGCAAAAGAGACACATGCACATGGGAAAACAAACAAACACCCAAGTAAAACAGTGTTGCACATAGTAAAACACAGAGCCCTGCATATGCACTCAATCATAATTGTCAACAAAAAAAAAAAGTATGTTCACTGTTATATCTTGTTGCATATCTTAGGCTGATACTCACTGGTCCTCAATGATGTCTTCACATGAACAGGCGATGATGTACCCGGCAGAGGATGCCATAATGGCCTGAACGGAGGACACCAGTCTGTGAAAGGGTGAGAGAAAAAACATTCATGAAAGACAGCAAGGAGACCAAAACAGACTGCAAAAACCCTTAGATAGGAGATATTTGAAACCATTAAAGGGGTCATATGATGCGATTTAAATTTTTCCTCTCTTTGGAGTGTTACAAGCTCTTGGTGCATAAAGAAGATCTGTAAAGTTGCAAAGACTAAAGTCTCAAATCCAGAGAGTTATTCTTTGTAAAAGTTAAGAGTCAACCACGCCTACCTAAAACGGCTCGTTCTAACACGCCCCCACATATCTACGTCATGATGTGGGAAGATTTGATTAACGCTGCCCAAATGTTCATGCAAAGAAAGAAGGCGTAACTTTGATTCTCGCCGTAGTATTGTTGTTGCAGTGTGTTTCGTTGTGAAAGTGAAACTACTTTGTTTGGCCTTCCAAAAGAGGACGATATCTGCTTCGTCATGCCTGGAGCTGATTCGTGCTGGTCGCTGAGGAAATACTTCAACTTCGTGCTGTCGATCGCCGGATCGGCTTTCACCGTGGACGAAGCGGAGTCCAGCCCGGGGTCGTCACATGTGGTTGCCGCAAGCCTGCGCCGTTCTCAAGCCCGCCTGCCTCTGCTCACTCAAGCAGCCTCCGCTCACTCTAGCACTGTGTGTTTCGTTGTGAAAGCGAAACTACTTTGTTTGGTCTTCCAAATGAGGACACAACTAGACATCAGTGGTTAAGTTGTATTTACAACACTGTTCCAGAGCAGTTATAATATACCCAAATATTCAGATGTGTCCAGTGCATTTTATGGAGGACTGATCCTGGTGGAGTAGACTACAATGCCGGTTGTTCTGACTCACAGACTGCAAGTAAGTTTTTTTTATATTAAAGAATTTGCCACTGATGATTCAAACGCAAGTTTTGAGCAGTGTAGGGTGGAGCTTGTTGTTTGTCATTTCTCCGATCACAAATGCAGACATGGTTTTATGTTTACGCGGCGCGATACGCAACGCGTAAAAAGACAGTATAAGTCATTATAAGCCGTAATTATGTCCCCACTGGATGCAACAAATGCCTCGTTTATAATGGGTTTTATTGGTTTTGTCTCGTCGCGCCGGGACACGCCATCACAATGTGGTAAGGGGCGTAACATTCCCGTCACACACTTGAGGTATTCGGCCAATCACAATGCACTGGATAGCTGGCCAATCAGAGCACACCTCACTTTTCAGACCGATGAGCTTTGTAAAAATCAACGCGTTTCAGAAAGGCGGGGCATAGAGGAGAAACAATAATGTACAGTATGTGGAAAATAATGTTTTTTGAACCTTAAACTGCATAAACATTTTATTACACCAAATAATGTTCTTTTTAGCAACATCCTATGACCCCTTTAATAGCAGATTTTGATGACACCAGTTAAAGGAAGGGTCATTTAAACAGGATATTACTCTGTAACTTTCCTAGCTAAGCAGAAAAGCACATCGATGCATCAGACATGCACTGCAATCAAATGTAACCGTACATGCAACATCTTTACTCAGCAGATTTTAATCAGACACATTTCACGCAAAATGCCTTCAAAACAAGATAATAATCTCTGCCATAAACTTACAGAAACACATTTAGTAACAGACCGATGAATCTGCAGATATTTGATCATTATGGGATTATCTTCCTCATTCATTTCAGGCAATTATTTTCAAATATTTTTAGTAATTTTAACAATTTATTTGTAAAATAAGTGTTTATTTCAGCAAGTGTCAATTTTATTGATGCATATTTTATGCATATTATTAGTGGTCGATTAGTGGTGGTTTTTTGACATCTGAATATTAGACAGACTTCTATCCGTATTAGACAGAACAAGCGCAGCCGCTCTCAGTGCTGTCAAAATAAAAGTCCGGCCTCGAACGCATCGGCCAAACAGAAAAACTTATCAGCCGATGCCGATATTTGAAAAATGCCAAATATCGGCCAATATCTCGGCCTTGGCGATATATCGGTTGACCACTACATATTACATATACATCATTCACAACTAACCTTAAACCAAACTCTTTCCCGTTAGTGCATGTTGTGCATGTTGTAAATTAAGTGTAACCTAAAATCTAAAATTTTAATTTGTACAGATTTTGAATTTCATTGTTGGATGAACATTCATTTAAAACATAACTGTTAATACATATGGCAGCTTAAAGAAACAAATAAATTATAGGCGACATACTTGGTCCAATAACAAGGGTTGCATCCCTCCTCGGGGTTCAAACCTGGAACCTTACAATGACCTGCTCATGCATTTTCGTTTACTACTATGCCACACCACCTACAATGTCATATCACCAAACATACACAAAGTTGAATGTCATTACATGAGCACTGGTCAGAATGTCTGTTGCTGTTACAGGCATATAATTCATTCTACAACTTTGGTCAGGCATGGTCTAAAAATAATCATTTTGGTGAAGATAGCACACATTTTGTAGGATGCATTACTGAAACCATATTAAGCAGTTTTGCAGTACTACACATAAAAACACCAGAGAAAGGTGATGCAAGTTAGAACATATAATTGGGTCTGAATGGGTTAAAGCAATCCTAAAGATGCTAGAGAAAAGCAGCAGGGGGACAGGGTCATATTGGACAAGAGCAGGAGCAAAAAAGGCAGAAGATTACATTAAGGTTGAGCAGCGTCGGTTACGGGGAAGGGCAATCCTGTCACAGTCTTCCAGAAATCGGATCACAAGGTCCAGGAGGCATCTGTGAGACGGTCCACATGATGTTGTTGATTTATCCTAAGCGCTTGATCCCAGAAAGCTGCACAGGTTTTGGATTGCCAGCCCCTGCTGGGAATAAAAAAGTGTTACACACACATATATGTGTGTGTGTGTACTTTTTTTATTCCCATATATATATATATATATATATATATATATATAAAACAACAAGATGTCCAAGGACGAACAATCGTAGTACTGCAAAGTTCGTCTGTCCACATCAAGCTGTCCAGGAATCGAATGCATCCATCGTCCATCTGGTCTTCACAAAGCTCATTACTCAAGCCGAGTCAGCAGAACAAAAGCTGCAGTGGTCAGATATGGCCACACTCAAACATTAGCCTTGCAAATGACTTATGTAAATGAAAATGTAGGCTACCCGTGGCGGAGAGCGGATACCTGCACCAGATGGAAGAAGAGACAAGCAGGTATCCAGGCAACCACTCTGGTCCCCGGCTCTGCCTCTCTCACCACCTCGCTAGCTAGGATTAGACAAAACAAGTGGGGGCTGGGGAAGGCAGGAAGGGTGGAATGGCTCACATTTGACTACAGAACATGTGCAAATCCTAAACCAAATGCCGAAAGTTATCTAAATAATTGCATTATTCTAATTCGCCTGTATGCAAAGTAGAGAAAGAGAGTCACGCTAGCTCTCAGGCTAGCGCTGTGCTAACATGACTCAGAGCCTCGCTGAGCGGATAAATACAGCTGTGGTCACCCGTTGTCTTTTTACATAACCTTTAACTAATATCACCGGAGAAATTAGTAAATATATCACGGAAAAGGGAAATGGCCGGTTTAACTTACTGTTCATCGCTCTCGGTTCAGAAATCACGTCTTTTCGACTGACCCCCGTCCTAAATGCGTTGACGAGAGATTAATTTTACTTTTAAATCTGCACCGCGAGTCTTAGTAACTAACTGCTGATTGGCCAAACGAGAAGGACGCGACAGATTTGCCCTTCATTGATTGGTTTAAGCTTTGATTGACAGTAAATGTGACCAATGGCGAGTAAAAACAAAGTGACCTGATAGTGCAAGACCGCATTAACTATTTATGGCCCGACGTCTTTTTGTCATCTTTTGTTTCAATAGTCCGTACTAAACATACAGAATTATGAATGTTCTGCTCAAATAATACGTTTTGTTTGCCCAATACACGCAGGCAGAGAGTACGTTTAGTCTATGAGTTTAAAGTCACCATTAATTGAAAATCGACAGTTCTTGTTTTTTATTGAACGTTACAGTGTTTACATTCATATGCTCTCGTAATCTTTAATCAAAATTATTTAATAACTTAAGCAAATCCATCATAACTTTTGCTAAAAAGCCCTGACGTGACAGAATGTTGTCGTGCAACAAAAATCAGTGTCAACGCATGTTTTACATAATAGCAGTTAATATATTGTTTTTTTTTTAATATGCAATATTCTATTGCAGGCATGACGGAGAAAGATGGTTAATACGCTCTCACCAGTTAAGTGTGCATGTGCCAAGTTTATTATTTTTTATAAATACCAGTGTGTGTGAATGGGAAATTTCACTTTATACATCGGACCCCTGGAGCCTAAATATAAACTTGCCATAAAATATATTTAATGGAAGAACTGCTTTTAGAAATCGTTCCTATGGCATTCTACGTAGATAGTATGCTTTTATGACTGTGATGATTTCTTGGTCCAATGCTTGTGCTATACAAGATTGCACAAAGAAATGGGTCATTATGGGTTCCAATTTAAATTCAACTAGTTCATCTATGATAACCGTCTTTGCACCATATGGGGACCATAGTGGTCAGCTTTTACTGTATGTTCCTCCCTTGTGTTCATCTTCTACTGTCTCGATAATCTGTATTATAAAATATACAGCTGCAGCTGTGATTAGATGTAATGTGATGTGACGATCCACTGAGTTTTACAGTGAAGATAGTCCACAAAATAAATCCTATGAGCAGAATCTTTGGTTTCCCAAATTGCATGTGGGGTGAGAATATAATTGGTGTTTGTTCAAAATACATTATCTGAAAATTATCTGGTCTCACGCAATTTTAGATAAATGTTTCTTTTTTTTTAAAAAAAAGCAAGTAATCTCATAAATGCAGGCAACTCCTGCAATCTGTATAAGCTACTATTTTGTGTCTGCAAGGCAATATGCGTATGGAAATTTTATGCAGATACAGTTGAAAGGATTGAATTTATTTCCGTATGAAATTAACTCTTCATGAAACCAATACTCAGGAACTCACACAAAACAGACACCATGCAATAAAACAATAAAACTTATCTGGATAAAAAAAGGTATCCTAGGATCCATTTGTGGTTACTTTGGGGACTTGAGAACATGAAAATAAAGCTTGAGAATGTACTTACACTCCAACGAACCTTGTGCAGATTCTGATGTACATATGGTTTTACAAATTTGAACGATACACAAAGCCTTTCATACTTGAGGCCCTCGGTTTAGATGTAACTACTTATATTTATAGTCATTAATAGATAATGTAAATATTGAGTACCTTTAATAAAATAACCAAACTCAAGATTCGATTTTTTAAAGTAAACTTTTAAATTACATAACTTTAATGTCATAATAATATGGAAGTAGCGACAGTTCGGCAACGTTTGTTTTCACTGGCAGGTCCAGATATGACATTTTGATTAAACATTACGCAATGAAAAAAAAAAAAGACACACACACAGGTTTGTTTTTGTGAAATGTGGGGGTTCTCCATAGGCGTAATGGTTTTTATACTGTACAAACCGTATTTTCTATTGCCCTACACCAACCCTACCCCTAAACCTACCCCTTACAGGAGACTTTCTGCATTTTTAGATTTTCAAAAAAATAAAAAAACATTCTGAATGATTTATAAGCCTTTTGAAATACGGTGACACTCAAAATGTCCTCATAAATCACCTTCTCGTCTCAAACCAATAAGATGCAGAGGCAAGGTTTCCAGTGTCTGTCTCTTTAATGTCTATTTTACCCTAATCTCTTTTTTTTTTTTTCTTAAAAACTTCAAGTATTTGTTGGGAACACAAAAAGTCCAAAAACATTTTTTTTCTTCTAAAATGCAAAGACAAACAAAAGAAGAAGAAGAAAACAACAGATAACAAGAAAGTAATAACCATCTTAAAACAACTGTTCAATCATTTTATCAAAGCCATAATAGTCATTAACACGAATATCAAGTTATGAATTTCTTAAAAATGTCTAACATCTATCTTACGACTAAAAGAAATTCACCATTTACTTAAAATGTTCACTTTCTGCTTGGCAGTCGGTAAGACTGAGCCAACCCACTGATCTTCATTTCCGTCACTATTTTGCTAGTTTTTCTACCAACACAATAGCAAAAGTGGTCATAAAAACAACATCAACTTAAGAAACAAAAACTTTCAACCAAAAGCAAAAAAAATAAAAAATACATGGGGGGGGGGGGGGGGCTCCTCCTTAAAAAAAAAATATAGATTTTTGTGTGAATTTGAAGGTTGACTCAGCACTGTCACTATAATGAACTGAATCCATAGTAGAATACTGACAAAAATGCAGGGCTCAACATTAAAGACAGCCCGCTGGCCCAGAACCAGTGTGAGAGAGTTTCGGACTGATTGACTTGAACTTGACTTGTGCATCAAAATGTTATACCTTGTATACTTAGACGCAATGAACTGGAAGTAGTGACAGATATTTTCTTCCATATTTAAATGAAAAAAATTAAAAAAAAAGAAAAAAAAAAAAAAAAGGTAGGGGGGGGGGGGGGGACCCTTCCTATAATGAAATTAAATAGCAACAGCACATTTATAAACATTTCTAAAATAAAACTCCTAATGCACTGCAATTGCAAATCCAAGTGAAGTCCATACACACATGCACTGAGAGACATTATTGATGAGCAATAACTGCCTTGATACATCCAATCGTGCTCTTCGCTTGTGTTGCCACCTGGTGGTAGGAGGCAAACGCTTACAGTACTGGGCATTTTTGAGTATTCGGCTCTGCAATAAACCCAGAGAGCACCAGCGACTGCCTGGACCCACGTCTACAATGTCTACAGTCTAGTCCATATCGTATAATATGAAACCTGAGCTCTAGACGTGTTACTTTTACAAATGAGTCGGGGAGGTTTTGGAGGTATTACACAAACAGCAGCATTTCCCCAACAGCTATCTAATAATTAACCATAAGCCACCGTCTCGACAATCTGCTCTGAAGGAAAAAGAAAAGCAGATGGATTCAGAGAGAGACTGCGGCCCAGTGGAGGAGCTCCACACACACACACACACACACACTTGACGTCATTCGACTGCATTACAGTACATTTTTGATAAACGATTGGGTTCAGTCTATATACACCAGCCCAGTGAGGGCCGGTTGAGGTAATGAAATATTCAAAAAAATAAAATCAAATAAAAATGTACGACACCGCACAGTCCCTAAACTCTCCGAACCTGCACAGTTTTTCAAAAACACACATGGACCAGATGGCTTGCTCATGCCGCCATGAAACCCACGCACCTGGTCCGCCAAACACAAACACCTAACAAGCTGGACAAGACGACAATAAATTAAAAAGAGAAAATAAATAATATTCAATCTATCTTCTATGCCTACAGAGCCTCGCCCAATCAGAGAGCAGGATACTGATATCGATCTCGTTTGGTCCTAGGAGGGGGGCGGGACCTTTGAGAAGATGCTTCAGGTGGGGACGGCACAGTACCTACGTTCCACAGATAAAGACGTACGTACGTCTGTCATCACGAGACGCCGCCATCTCTAAATCTCGAATGCATTTGCTCAGGGTGCTTCATAAGAAATGTTGAGAGGTTCCCCCCAAAAAAGAAGTAGAAAATCTGAGTGATATCGGACAGAAAGCATTCAGCTGAATGAGGAAGCGGTAACAAAATAAGAAGACTTAAGAACTTTTGGTTACCAGAATTTTCAGAATAAAACCTAAGAACCCGCAAAAGGAACACAGTGATAAACGTTTGGAGATACAGCGGCAGATTGAAGATGGCCGCCGGGGCTATGCTATGGACTCGTGGGCACTGTCATCTCATCTGTTAGTGAAATCATGGTCAGCGCAGTCTCGTCATTTGCATTATTCCAGATATCTGTATTGCACAACATTGACGTTGGCTCGTTTAGTCATATTCAACAATCTATTTTCTTTTCTTTTTTTTTATTTCTGTGGAAAAATTCTATTTCCCGTAATCCTCAAGCACACAGTCAGTATAAAAGTGTTCTCAGCAGCATCAAAAGCATTATTCATCAGTGTCGTTTAAGTGGATCTGTTTTTCTGAGAAATCCCCATGTCGAATTGGAATGAGTGCTGAGAGTTCATTCAAAAGCATGTGATCCATATCGTCATCTCCAAAGCATGCTTGCTCCTATGATCCACATTTCCCAGAATCCACCTCATCTCTCTTCTTTCCTTGATACTTTTGAGGAATGCCAGGCTGTGGATCTGATATAAAGAAATAAATGGTTTTACAAGATTGCATAAAAATGGAGGTGATATGGGGTGATACCGGGGGTCATATAGCCTGTTCCTACATTACTTGAAGCTCCTTGATGGCTAATGTCAAAATCGTAATTGCACAATGTGCTAAATGCTAGACTTCATGTTAAATAGGTTAGTACTCAGAGTCTGCACTCAGTTTGTGATATTCCTGTTATACAGTATTTTAGAGTAAACAGTAGGAATGCAACAATACAGTTAACCCAAGGTTCAATAAATACCTCAGTTTTTTTAAACACAGTTTTCACTTTGGTTCTGATGGTTTGGCACAACAGAGTTCTTTTTAGCGATTTTAAATGCTATTTAAAAAAAACAAACTCCAGTATACTTTAAGTAAAACTCCAGGACATTGTTGTACACTGTAGAAAAACATGGATCATCACATGTCTACCTTAAATTTATTTTGAGAGAAGTATTATTTTTATAGATTGGCCATTATTTAGTGCTGTGAACACATGTAATGTCTGTTTCATTCATACTGGATACTAGAGGGTGCCCCTGTGCAGAAAGTCCACATATGCATCACCGAAGAAATAGAGCTCACGACTCCAGGGCTGTGTCCGAAATCGCCCCCTATACCCTCATTCACTATTCCCAACATTAGGTCACTAATTCAGTTCACTAGAAGGAGTGAATGAAAACGACTAGTGAATTCGGACACTGAGTGCACCAGAAGGAATGCCGCTTTTGCATAGTTTGTGCTTGCTGTTTATTAATCATTTGAAACTAGCAAACTAGCAGCTCCAGTAGTAAGATTAAAGGATTTATCTTGAACTCTGTCAAGGAAATTATGTATAAACCCTAATAAAACAATTTAATAATCAATTTATGCCCGTGTTGTACATTATGCTGTACGCCATGGGTGAGCGCTTTGTAAAAATGAACGGATTGATTATTCCGCTGCGGGCGCCATCTTCTGGCGAGATGCGGGAACTCATTCAGCGCGTGACTCTCACGGTGCATTATGGGCATTCTCTAGCCGTTGAGCGTGCACCAGTTGTACACTCGTTTTTGCAGTGCATTGTGGGATTGAATGAGTGCACACGAGAACGTCCACTATGGTTTCGGACACCACTAAAAATGGCCGTTCCCTCAAATAGTGCCCTATTTAAGGGTATAGGGGGCGATTTCAGACACAGCCCAGGAAATACCATACACGTATTTCCTCATCTCAGCGCACGACTCACGGACACACAAACAGAGCCAGTTTGGAGAACAATAAAAAAAAACACGGAAAACGCTCTGATTGGTTGAACTCCTCATCTTTTTCTGTTGCTTGTTTACTGCACGTGGACAGGTCACTGGGTTTTTGCATAGTTTAGAGTGACAAATCGTACCAGCGTACTTTAAGGTCAAAATGCGTACAGGTTGGCAGGTCTGTGTATATTATGGCTTTTTTCCACTGCATGGTACGATAAAATAAATGGGAATTTTCTGAATTTTGAGCAATTTGTTACTGCTTTGTACAAGTTGTTATATTAATTATAATTCAAATGCATTTTTTTTTTTTTTATCAAAATTGTATTGTTGATCATTGTTGAGAGGGGCCCCTTTTGATTAATTCAAAAAAAGGGCAGGGGCTTAATTTTGAGTATATACTGGAAAAAGAGACGAGTTGTCAAAAAACACTTCTTGTTCTTATACTCACCTAATGAAGGTTTTGAAGGCTGCACTCTGGGGATTGATGCACAAAGGCACTCGTTTGCCTTGCTGGTGCTCTGTTATAAAACGATGGATGAGCTCTGAGACGAAGAGAGAAAACAGGTCATCAAAATAGGTCCTTCATGTCAAAAGATGATGGAGATTTAATCGTAAAACAAAGCGCCAGAGTGAGTCACCTTTGCCTTGCCAGACGGAGTGCATGCTCTGCTCATAGTTGTGGCTGAAAGGTCGATCCGCAGGCGGCTCAAAGTCTCGGGTGTACACCCTCCCGCTGGGCACAGAGTAACAGCACTTACACATGCAGGTGTGGTACCGCAGACGACCCTCATCCAAATACGGATGAGACAGAGCGTCACTGCCCGAGATGCGCTTAGCCTATAGATGGAGACACACACACACAGACTATTACCTGAAGAAGAAGAAGAACTGAAGTCATTTTCACTCCAAAATAGTAATAATAATACCAAAAAAAAAAAAAAACACTGTTCAAAAGTATGAGGTCAAGTGTTTTGTTCTTACTTTGAACATTAAATTGACCAAAAGGGACAGTAAAGCCACTTAAATTGTTACAACAGATTTTGAACATATTAAAGGAATACTGAAAAATGTATCCCAGTTTCCATAAAAAATATTAAGCAGTGCAACTATTTTCAACAGTGATGAGACAATAATTAGTTCAAAAGCATATCAGCATATTAGACTGATTTCTGAAGGATCATGCGACATTGAAGACAGGCGTAATGATGCTAAAAATTCAGCTTTACTATCACAGGAATAAATTACACTTTAAAAACCATGCATTCTAAATTGTAATAGTATCAACGATGACATCAATGATGATTCACTATATTCTCATTACTCATACAAAACCATATTAAAAGGCACGATATGTAAGATTTTCGTAATAAAATATCCAAAAACTACGTGCACAGTGTGATATATTTCATGCAGTTGTGTATTTATGTTATCCCAAAAATTCCCAAGGATTTGTAAATCCAGAGAAATTCCCATTTTAAATAATGGCTCGTTGCCTATCAATGATGTAATATCCGCATATCCTCAGTTTCCACTTGTAGAAACGGTGGTGCCTGCGTCCCAATGTGCACACTATCCATCCTAAATTCGATGTGATATTAGTCATTTTCAATACTATTTAGGGTAGATAGTATGCACATTGGGACGCAGGGTATGGCAACACACGGACACAAATGCTGCTGTACAGATAAACTAAATCCACTACGGATGTCGCGAATAAATCGAAAATGAAATGAAAAGTGTTGACCGCAGCATTACATTTAGATCTGCTCAATGTTGCACCATGATTTTTATACGCGTTTTTACAGTGTTGCGCATTATAACCAATCACACACGAGTCCGTTGAGCTTATGAATGCAATGGCCAATCAGAGGCGTTCAGATGAGTTTTTTGTCCACTGCACGCACTCGCTGACTGAATTCAGCTATCGCGCGAATTCTCTCATCATAAACCACTAAGTGCAGATGTACATATGACAGAGATTCATTCATCAAACCGTGTATAGACAGCTTTACTGATTATAACTGGAGTTTTCTGAGAGTGCTTAAACTCGCGCTAGACTTAAGTCAGTCATATGTTCTTTAACAATGTAAATGTTCTTTGCTCACATTCTCTGTATAATTTATTCGCTGTTTGAATAACTGTGGAAGGTACAGGTAATAAAAAAAAAACTTAATGACCTCATCCGTGAAAATCGGCCTTCAAAGCTTCATCAAGCTTCGCCTTTGTTATTGTTTTGAAAATACGACCTCTAGTGGCGAAAAATTACATATTGTGCCTTTGCATCTAAGTAGGAGTTACAAACCAAACAGGAAGCATTTACATATATGTGACCCTGGACCACAAAACCAGTCATAAGGGTCAATTTTTTGAAATTGAGATTTATACATCATCTGAAAGCTGAATAAATAAGCTTTCCATTGCTGTATGGTTTGTTAGGATAGAAGGGTGATGGTGCAAAAATTGTCCAAATGAAGTTCTTAGCAACGCATATTACTAATACTAAGTTTTAATATATTTACAGCAGGAAATTTACAAAATATTTTCATGAAAGATGAACTTTACTTAATATACTAATGATTTTGGCATATAGGAAAATCTATGATTTTGACCCCTACAATGCATTTTTGGCTATTGCTACAAATATATTCGTGCTACTTATGACTGGTTTTGAGCTCCAGGGTCAGATATTTATTTTAACAATGTGCTTTATATGTAAATGTTATAAAATACAACTACAGAAACGTGTATACATCCTCAAAATAACTATTATTTTAAGTATAGGCCATAAATAAATCACACAAAAACATTAGCCAAAATGCAGACAGTTATTGTGATCTAGAAAAGTCATACTCACTGGATCAAAAACTAGCATGCGGCACAAAAGATGAACAGCTTCATGTGTTGCGCCATCTGACAACATGTACAGAACAGACAGCGAGGGCTAAGAGACAGAAAGCACAAATAAACGTTAGAATATTGTATTTGATTTGAGGACAGATTTGTGCATGACATCTTTATGGACTAATAAATCATTGTAAAGGAGGGTACTGAACTGGTTTGTGGGGTCCTCTAAGAATGTGCGCTCGTGCTCCTTCACAGGCGGATGCCATGGCAGAAAGAGGAGGAGTCCCGAGGAGATCAGTGATCAGATCCAACTGAGAGAAAAAGAGAGGAGGAGAAACACTTTAAAATCTAATTTATTAAAAGGACCTAATTTTCAGCAAGATTACAGTGTATATTAAAAATGATTCTTTAATATATAGTAGCGGTACGTAAACGTTTGAGGTCGGTATGACTTCTTAATGTTTTTGGAAAGAAGGCTCTTATGTTCACCAAAGCTGCATTTATTTGATAAAAAAAAATAGCCAGCAATATTTTGAAATATGGTTACAATTTGAAATAACTGTTTTAAATTTGAATATATTTTTACCATTCCTGTGATGGTAAAGCTTAATTTTCATTATTTCATTACTAATTTACAGTCTTCAGTGTCACTTGATCCTTCAGAAATCATCCTAATATGCTGATTTGGTGCTCAAGAAACATTTTTTTAATCCATGTTGAAAACAGCTGTGCTGCTTTCGTTTCTGTAAATGGGATTTTTTTCCGCCCAGATTTCTTTAATAAACAGTCCCCAAACTTTTGAACGGTAGTGTACATTATTACCTGTTGTATGGGGCTCAACATTTTATGTACATTCACTGTATGATATCGGATTTTGGTATTCAAAGCATTTCACAAGTACGACTCCCCCAGCAACAAGAGTAAAAAGTGCCCCAAACAAGATTAAGATTCAGAACATAAGATTAAAGCTTCCCAGGATGATTACAAGGTCAAACATAATCCCATTCTGCAACACACGCATATAACACATCAAACTTTCATCTGTCCTGATTAAATACTCCAGATTCCCAAAATTAAAAAAAAAGAAGAATGTAATCCAAAAGTGACATATGCCCATGTGAACTCACCCCTGAGTATCTGGTAGAGGAACACCTTGATGTGATCGGTGGTGAGAGGCTGAGGGGAAACGATGACTTTATGTAGGTCACTCTGCATGAGCTCAGTGATCACGTATCTACAGACCCAGTTAAGAAAACAACTGACCTGCAAAACACCTACAGCCACAATAACAACTTCTACTATATGCTAGGGCTGCAAAACTATTAATCGCATTCAAAATAAAAGTTTATGTTTACATACTATATGTGTGTGTACTGTGCATATTTATTATGTATATATAAATACATGCACACATATATGTATATATTTTTAAATATATGTATATTTATACTTGTATATAATTTATACTATATATAAATATTTGATATATAAAATTTCCTTTATACATGTATGTGTGTATTTACATATAGGGGTGGGTTCCGTTCACATTTTAACCGGTACGGTACCGGTATCGGTACCAGCATTTACATTTTGAACAATAGGTCCCTACAAACTTTTTCTTTTTTCTTTCCCAGAAATTCTTGTTTAAATTTTTCTGAAAATCAAATGAAGGCATTAAATATTTATTTGAAATCAAATGAAAATTAAACCCTTTTATTTTTTGGCAAACAAACTGAGGTTTACTGTTGAAATTAATACATGGAAGAAAATTTTTGAATATTTCATTAAAACATTTTTAATAGGCTAATAATTGTATTATTTTTTTCTACAATTAAGTGATTAATCTGGTTGTAATATTTATTTTTATAATTTAATTGTTTTATTTAAATTTGATAGAAGATGGAATATTTAAAGATGTACATTATACTGTACAAAAGTAATACAAGAGTAATATATTTCTGTTACATGCTAAACCGTACTTTTATTTTGACAGGTTGCCATGAAGTTTCTGTGTATACAGTATGATGGTGCTAGTTTTTACAAATGAAACGTAAAATTCTCGTGAAGTGACTCTCACAGGAGATTAAGTTTTTGTGTTCATGCCGTCATATAGTGAGACGCAGAGGCCGAAAATCACTGCGAGCCTCACGCGTGCTTCAGTATTTGTGTAGTGAACAAAACCGTGTCTCCGCCATTCATTCATACAGAGGCAAGCGGAACATGCAGGATTTATATTTAAACCGTCTTTTTGCATTTTAATATTCACAGACACCGTTTTCTCAGTAAAACCATATGGCCCTAGAAATGTAACCACACTTCAGAACATTTCGGCTTGCCCTGTGTGTTGTTTGAACAAGTTGCAGGGGTGACCTCACGTCACAGGGTCTCTCTTTCTCTCTGTAGTGTATGCGCCCAGATGCGTTCTCAGGTACCGAAATTTGGCACTGATTGATTTAACGTGAATCGTCGTTAATATTGCAATTCGGTCGGTACCCTTAAAAGCACCGAGTTCGGTACCCAACCCTATTTACACACATATAGTATGTAAACTAGTGCGGTCAAACGATTAATCGCATCCAAAATAAAAGTTTTTGTTTATGTAATATATGTGTGTGCACTGTGTATATTTATTATGTATATATAAATACACAAACATTCAGTGTACAGTTTGAAAATATTTACATGTATATATTTATATAATTTATATTATATATACATTTTCCTTTATACATGTATGTGTGTATTTACATATACATAATAAATATACACAGTACACACATATAGTATGTAAACTAGTGCTGTCAAACAAATAATCACGATTAATCACATCCAAAATAAAAGTTTTTGTTTATGTAATATATGTGTGTGTACTGTGTATATTTATTATGTATATATAAATACACAAACATTCAGTGTACATTTAGAAAATATTTACATAATTTCTATTACATATAAATATTTTATAAATTTTCCTTTATACATGTGTGTATTTACATATACATAATATACACAGTACACACATATAGTATGTAAACTAGTACCGTCAAACAAATAATCGTGATTAATCGCATCCAAAATAAAAGTTTTTGTTTATGTAATATGTGTGTGTACTGTGTATATTTATTATGTATATATAAATACACAAACATTCAGTGTACATTTAGAAAATATTTACATGCATATATTTATATTACATATAAATATTTTATATATACATTTTCCTTTATACATGTATGTGTGTATTTACATACACGTAATAAATAATCACAGTACACACACATATTATGTAAACAAAAACTTTTATTTTGGATGCGATTAATCGTTTTGGAGCCCTAATATTTGTATAATCTATTACTGTGGCAGTGGAATTATTTTAAAGGTTTTCTAGCATTTTGCACTTCCTAACACAGCTACTTTCAAATTTACTCGCCAAGGCTAATTGTCACTTGTATTTGGCGCTTGGCAGGGTGTTAATTTTGGATGTTGGACGCAAACCAGGACATTCATAAATTAATAAGTGCAAAACCAGCTTCACATTATGTTAAACCACAGTTAAAAATAAATACTAGCCTGTGCTGTAAAAATGTATATTATAAAGATTAAAAGTTCCAAATTCTAAGTCCCTGCAAAACAGAAAATACACATACAGTATCTCACAGAAGTGAGTACATCCCTCACATTTTTGTAAATATTTTATTATATCTTTTCATGTGACAAAACTGAAGAAATTACACTTTGCTACAATGTAAAGTAGTGAGTGTACAGCTTGTATAACTCAAAATAACTCAACACACAGCCATTAATGTCTAAACCGTTGGCCACAAAATGAGTACACCCCTAAGTGAAAATGTCCAAATTGGGCCCAAAGTGTCAATATTTTGTGCGCCCACCATTATTTTCCAGCACTGCCTTAACCCTCTTGGGCATGGAGTTCACCAGAGCTTCACAGGTTGCCACTGGAATCCTCTTCCACTCCTCCATGACATCACGCAGCTGGTGGATGTTAGAGACCTTGATATGTTCCATAGGGTTTAGGTCTGGAGACTTGCTTGGCCAATCCATCACCTTTACCCTCAGCTTCTTTAGCACGGCAGTGGTCGTCTTGGAGGTGTGTTTGGGGTTGTTATCATGTTGGAATACTGCCCTGCGGCCCAGTCTCCGAAGGGAGGGGATCATGCTCTGCTTCAGTATGTCACAGTACATGTTGGCATTCATGGTTCCCTCAATGAACTGTAGCTCCCCAGGGCCGGCAGCACTCATGCAGCCCCAGACCATGACACTCCCACCACCATGCTTGACTGTAGGCAAGACACACTTGTCTTTGTACTCCTCACCTGGTTGCCGCCACACACGCTTGACACCATCTGAACCAAATAAGTTTATCTTGGTCTCATCAGACCACAGGACATGGTTCCAGTAATCCATGTCCTTATTTTGCACAGTACAGTATTTTCCTTGACTTCACATGCTTGGGTCATGTTCTGGTCTGCCTTTACTCCATGTCTCCCACTTTCACATTGATAACAAAGTACAACACTGATAGACATGCAAATACAGCTACTGCGGTTTAACGTTATACCATCTGCCGCATGATATATACCGTCAAACACTCCTAATGGAAACAAATCAACTACTTAAAGGGATAGTTCACTTAAAAATAAAAATTCTGTCATAATTTACTCACCTTCAAGTTGTTTCAAACTTGTATGAGTGTCTTTCTTCTGCTGAACACAAAAGATGATATTTTGAAAAATGTGGGTAACCTAACAGTTGCCGGAAACCATTGACTTCTATTGTATTGTTTTCCCATAATATGGAAGTCAATGGCTGTCAGCAACTGTTTGTTTCCCAACATTCTTCAAAACATCTTTTGTGTTCAGCAGAAAAAAAGAAGCTCACACAGGTTTAGAACAACTTTCTTCAGATGAACACAGATGAAGACAATCCAACTCTGAAGACACTGATGCATCATCTGGGGTCATATGTCTTACCATTGTGTTTCTTTGTGTGGTTTTTTTAAGCATCAGCTTTCGGGGTCCTGTACACTTGCATTATATGGACCAAAAAAAAAAAGTCATACATCTGATCTGGAATGGCATGAGCACAAATAAATAATGAAAGAATTTTCATTTTTGAGTGGAACACCCCTTGAATCCCCTTAGTACTGAGGCACGAAGAGAATAAAATAATAAAGATAAAAAGTATCAGAGGGGAACAACTTCAGGTGAAGCATGAGTCTGAAGGATACATCTCCTCAAAGCAGTCGATTTGTGGAGGTTGGAGAATGTCAAGGGCAGACAGCACCTACCAAAGCAAATTCCCATCATTACAAAAAACATGCAATGCAAAGCTCCAAAACTGAAAACACACACACACACACACACACTGTCTTTCACAATAAACCCATTCTCTCTTTTTATGCCCACCCATGCATGCAAGCTTCCACCCGCAAAACTTACATTGTCATGTTTAAAGAAACACAGCATCCGGAGTTCCCTGAACACACGTTTGCAGGAGACCAGGTTCTGGAAGACATTCGGCATTTTCTTCAGAGCCACCTTACGTCCATCCCGAGGGTCCGTCACAGACCTATCAATGCAAATGGATAGCCAGAGTGTGTAATATAACACCACTGCCAAAACTTTGGGATTTGGTCAAATTTTAATTAAACTTTAAAACGCATTGAAAAATAATTTTTAAATTGTAAACATATTTTACAATATGACTGTTCTTACTGCATTTGTAATCAAATAAATGCTGCCAAGGTGAGACTTTAAAAAATATTTTTTTTTTACAGATGCCAAACTTTTGAATGGTAGTGTAACAACATGACAGACGGTCATCTTAAATCAGTGTGCTAAGATGACAGCGGGACTTACCAGACCACCCCAAATGCACCATAACCGATAGGCCGATCAGGCTCCATTTCAGCAGGACTTGGAACCTCACTTGCTGGGTTACTGTGAGGTTGTGGGATGGCCGCACCTCCGCCTGCACTGCCCCCGAGAGACGCCGGGTGTCTGGGAGTCCCAGCGGGAGCGTTGGGTCCAGTCGGATTTGGTGTTGCGCTGAGGCCCGTTGAGGTAGTGCCGGTCGTGGTGTTCACACAAAAATACTTGTGGCCTAAGTCTGATCCAGGGAACAAGTTACCACACACTGTTGGCCTATTTTACAATATGACTGTTCTTACTGCATTTGTAATCAAATAAATGCTGCCAAGGTGAGACTTTAAAAAATATTTTTTTTTTTACAGATGCCAAACTTTTGAATGGTAGTGTAACAACATGACAGACGGTCATCTTAAATCAGTGTGCTAAGATGACAGCGGGACTTACCAGACCACCCCAAATGCACCATAACCGATAGGCCGATCAGGCTCCATTTCAGCAGGACTTGGAACCTCACTTGCTGGGTTACTGTGAGGTTGTGGGATGGCCGCACCTCCGCCTGCACTGCCCCCGAGAGACGCCGGGTGTCTGGGAGTCCCAGCGGGAGCGTTGGGTCCAGTCGGATTTGGTGTTGCGCTGAGGCCCGTTGAGGTAGTGCCGGTCGTGGTGTTCACACAAAAATACTTGTGGCCTAAGTCTGATCCAGGGAACAAGTTACCACACACTGTTGGCCGAGAGGATCCATGGAAAGCCATCCTATATGATAAACACAGGTGAGGAATTGACATTAAAGCGATTATCCACCAAAACAATAACAATTCGGTCAGCATCTGAAGAATGCTGATAACCAGACGGCTTCAGTTCTCATCGACTTCTATGGTATTTTTTGTCCATACAATGGAAGTCAATGGGAACCGAAACGGTTTAGTTACCAACATACAGTAAAATATACATTAAATTGTAAAAATAAAGCCATACAGATCTGGAGTGACATGAAGGCGACTAAAGTATGACAGAATTTTCGCTTTAAGTGAACTATCCCTTTAAATTGATTACCTGCAGTCCTAAAATTTCTATAAACACAAATTTCTTATTTGAGACCAAACTATGTACCAAACTGACAGAAAATCCTGGCAAATGTACTAGCCAAAGCTAATTTTCACTTGTATTTGGCGCTTGGCAAGGTGTTAATTCTGGACCCTGGATGCAAACCAGGACATTCGTAACAAATTAATAAGTGCAAAAACAGCTTCATATTATGCTAAACTTGAGATGTACCAAAATGACAGAAAATTCCCACTAAATTTTCATGGAACACAAAAGGAATAAACCAGGCATCATCCATTGAATCTCAGTTAGATGCCATTCATCAGTTTGCAACATCAGTTCTCATGTGTGTCATAACCAAACTCTGTGAATATGCCTTTTATTTTTGCTTGCTCCTTATACAAAGTTATCATATGACTTGAGAATATAGGGTAGAAATAGCTCTTGTCATTTTGGGGGCTTAAAAGTTGTGGTCGCATTAAAGTTTTAAATGACACGTTATAATTTTTAAATGTATGTGTTATATAAATGTAACTATTCCTTTCAACGATGTTGTCTGAATAGCCTGGTCATTTGTTAAGGTGAAGACTTCCTCAACAGTTAACCAGTCCAAAAAGAATTAGGTATAAATAAATAACAAAATATTGAACCTAAGCACATAGGTACATATTAGGAAATATAAGTTGTTGAGCCAGTGTTTACTTCCTGCAGCCGCATTGCAACAGTGCAGCTCACTCAGAAACATTACTAGACCAAATGTACTTTAGTCATGTGCTCGGTCGGTGGTCTGACAGCACATTTCTCTGTTATATCAGTGTGAATAGCCTGCAAAAACTTGTGCTTGCAACACGTCTGTTAAGTTCACATCAGTCTTGTTCCTCATCTTTGTTCGCAAGCTGCTCTTTCCTCTATAAACACAAGCTAACAAGCTACCCTTCAATGACACAACTCGCTACAAGGTTAATATTTAAGCTGCTATTAGCCCTTCCACATACCACAGCAGCCCATATCTCAATCCTCTACATTTTTTGTTTTGTTTGATAGAATTTCAAGCCAGTTAACTCTAATAATAATGTAGCTAACGCGACCTCACCGGCTGTTAACTTAACGTTACCTCCGGCTAGCTAGCTAATTAATCTGCTCCGTGACCTATATATGATGTTTATATGCACAAACGGTCCATTTCAGAGCGAGAATAACAACATAACGTGAATATAACCCAACATAATGCACACAGAAAAGGAAAGGTGAGCTGTAACTCGTGGTAAAGGCCGATCATGTCGGTTTATTGGCTGCAGATGTTTGTAAAGTGTTAGCTTCAGCACAGCGGCTAACCTCTCGGAGCTGATGGCAGCGGCGGCGGAGCTCAGATCTTCATGACGGACGCATTTCTGCTCGCTTTAAATCCTTCTGCTGCAGCCGACTCCAACCCTGGACTGTCTCGCCGTGTTCCTCTCTCTCTCTGATCTGGAAATCAGCTGTTGGAATTAGCGGTGGAGAGCGAGAAGGAGGAGTTGGAAGTGGGGGATGGAGTGAGAGAAAGGAGGGATGAGTGTGTGGGGGAGGGGAGGACCACCGGTGTAAACAATGCGAGGGACGCGGTTTAACCATTCACTGTCTTCTGCTGATTATACTCTCACCCTGCTTTACAGGAATAGGGCACAAATTGCAGAACCTGAAACTTTTTTTCTTTAAAAAAATTAAAAAGGTCAATGAAAGCAGGTGCTTCACCTTCAGGAGATAGTAGTTTTAAGAGGTTTACTAGAAACCATGCACAATTATCATCACTCGTTTTTGTGTTAATTTATTTTTATTTTATTTTTATATACATGTATAGGCTATATATATATATATATATATATATATATATATATATATATAT
>NW_015505312.1:334287-337371 GCF_001515645.1 Sinocyclocheilus grahami | reverse complement strand
ATATATATTCTACAATAAATAGCATAACAGTTCTATGCAATTTCTTAATATCTTAATATTTATTCTTAAACCCCTAATATTTACATTTACATTGTTATTTAGCAGACGCTAGATTGATCCAAAGCTGCTTACAAATGAGGACAATAGAAGCAATCAAACCAACAAAAGAGCAATGATACAAGTGCTGTGACAAGTCCCTGCAAGTCTAGCGCAATACATGCAGCAAGATTTTTTTTAAATAATAAATAAAAAGAAAACAAGTAGATAGAGTAGAAAAAGAACAGAGAACGTGAGTGTTAGAGCTAAACAATTGTTTTATAAATAAATAAAAAGTAGATAGAATAGAAATACAATAGAGCGTGCTTGATTTAGAGGGTCATATATATATATATATATAATAAACGAAAACAAGTAGAAAGAATAGAATAGAGAGTGTTAGTTTTATGTGGAAGAGACGTGTCTTTAACTGTTTCTTGAAGATGGCCATTGGGCTTCGGGCGTCCCGAGTTCGAGTCCTTTCCCGATCCTGTCCCCCTCTCTCTCTCCCACTTCACTTCCAGTCTGAATACTGTCCTATCATAATAAAGATAAAAACGCCCAAAAAAAAAAAATACAGAAAGTGATTATCTAAATATTATATTATGTAAATTATATATTATTTTAGTGCTGTCAAACGATTAATCGCGATTAATCACATCCTAAATAAAAGTTGTTTTTATAAAAGTTATATATGTATATATACTGTGTATATTTATTATGTATATATAAATACACACACATACAGTATATATTTTGAAAATATTTACATGTTTATAGATTTATATATTAATATCCTTATATTTTATATTATATAGATATATTTAATATATAAACATAACATACTTTTCTTAAATATATACATGCATGTGTTTATATATACATGATAAATATACACAGTATACACACACACATATATTATGTAAACAAAAACTTTATTAGTTTGACAGCACTACTTATTATATAAATATTACATATATTTATTAATATCTCCACCAATTAGGCTTTTTCCAATAATTTATGTTGTCTTGCTCTATTTTCATTTTGCTCTTTTTATTGTATTTTATTGTTTCACACAACAACGCTGCAATTGCTTTGGCAATACATTGTACAAATATTTGCCATGCCAATAAACCACCATAAAACTAAAAACTGAAGCCATGTATCAGAAATATTATGACCTATGATATTACTAGTCTAAAAGGGCAAGACCTCTGAGGTGGGACAGGCATTTGACGTTTTTAAACTAGCTATATTTTTTTTATTTTGTTTGTTTTTTTGGATGTAACATTTAAGTTAAATACATTCAGAATAATAAAAAAAGGTTAAATAAAACATTTTTTAAATATTTATTTTAATAAAAAAGTAGGATTTGTGAAAAATGTAATGTTACACCATTATGTACTATATTAGCAGAAAAGTGTCATCCATTTCTTTTAAAAGAATCACTTTTCAATTTCTAACACTATAGCAACTGTGTGTAATGTCAGCTGCAGAAAAGCACCAGGTAACTTCACATACACATGATATTCCAATAAAGCAAGTGAGACAGCAGTTAGTTAAATGCAGTATAATTAGGTGCATGTTCATTATACAGAGATTATTTAGGATAAGAGCACAGCGACACCAACACATATTGGCGTTAAACAAGCATCCACACAAACAGAACTGGAAACATAGGTTACAGATCTTATGCAACATAATCAAAATTATTACATCTGTTTAACGTCTTTAGTTAAAAAAAAAAAAAAGATCAAGATCCATGAGAAAAATATCAAAGGAGGCATTGAACAATAGATGCTTTTTTAGTACTCACATACTACGTACATTACAAATACAAATATAAATATTTTGTCCTTGTGACCATGTTTAAACCCTTTTACAATCCTTTGCAGGGAATGAGTGGAAATGGCACTACATTTCATCCCCTCAAATGTTCATGTTCTGTGGAGGCGTCATTTATGTCAAGATCATTTATGATGGATTGATCTCTTACAACAGAGTAAATTCATTTATAAAATGCATCTCTTCTGGACTTCAAGATCATGTAGATATGAGCCATTATTTTATAAGGAAAGGTCGGGAGGCATAATGTGTCAATTCCTCTTAGTGTTCTACATTCCTCAACACTGGATTTTTTTATAATTAACTGGGACAGCACTTAATAACAGCCTACATTTAAAACCAGTGATCTCTCCCATGGGACTCTGCGAGGAAATGTACTGACACCCAAACCAGTCGTCCATCAGATCTTCCTAGGCTCTTCTTCTAAACACTTTCAGTCTGTATCCATCAGACCAGATCAAAGCATACGGGGAAAAAGCAATCCAGGGAGACTTGCTGCTCTGACGTGCTCTAAAAGCACGTGTGAAGCAGGGTGATGTTTCTTGAGTTCATTCAAAAGTCACATTTATTTTGAGGAGAGTCGTTCAGTTCTTGCTCAGTCCCAGCAAGATTTGAGGTGGATGAGATAGATGGGGTAACGGTATGTTTACATTGTGTTGGCATTTCCATGGCAGCCTGGAGTGAGAAAACATTGTTTGGTTTGGTAATGTTATTTTGCATACACACCCATTAATAAACAAATTGCATCTAGAAGATGGACAATACTATTACAAAAAGATATTATTACTTAATAATAGGACTGGGTAATGTTGATAAAAAGACCAATAAATAAATATCTGAACATTTATGTATTTGCTCTGCAGTGGCTTAAAGGAACACTCCACTATTTTTAAAAATAGGCTCATTTTCCAACTCCCCTAGAGTTAAACCGTTGAGTTTTACGAAGTTTTCGAATCCATTCAGCCGATCTCCGGGTCTGGTGGTAGCACTTTTAGCTGTAGCTTAGCATAGATCATTGAATCTGATTAGACCGTTAGCATCTTGCTCAAAAATGACCAAAGAGTTTCGATATTTTTCCTTTTACATCGTGTACTAAGACCGACGGAAAATGAAAAGTTTTTCTAGGCTGATATGGCTAGGAACTATACTCTCATTCTGGCGTAATAATCGAGAAACTTTGCTGCCGTACCATGGGTGCAGCAG
>NW_015505312.1:318328-322337 GCF_001515645.1 Sinocyclocheilus grahami | reverse complement strand
ATATATATATATTCTACAATAAATAGCATAACAGTTCTATGCAATTTCTTAATATCTTAATATTTATTCTTAAACCCCTAATATTTACATTTACATTGTTATTTAGCAGACGCTAGATTGATCCAAAGCTGCTTACAAATGAGGACAATAGAAGCAATCAAACCAACAAAAGAGCAATGATACAAGTGCTGTGACAAGTCCCTGCAAGTCTAGCGCAATACATGCAGCAAGATTTTTTTTAAATAATAAATAAAAAGAAAACAAGTAGATAGAGTAGAAAAAGAACAGAGAACGTGAGTGTTAGAGCTAAACAATTGTTTTATAAATAAATAAAAAGTAGATAGAATAGAAATACAATAGAGCGTGCTTGATTTAGAGGGTCATATATATATATATATATAATAAACGAAAACAAGTAGAAAGAATAGAATAGAGAGTGTTAGTTTTATGTGGAAGAGACGTGTCTTTAACTGTTTCTTGAAGATGGCCATTGGGCTTCGGGCGTCCCGAGTTCGAGTCCTTTCCCGATCCTGTCCCCCTCTCTCTCTCCCACTTCACTTCCAGTCTGAATACTGTCCTATCATAATAAAGATAAAAACGCCCAAAAAAAAAAAATACAGAAAGTGATTATCTAAATATTATATTATGTAAATTATATATTATTTTAGTGCTGTCAAACGATTAATCGCGATTAATCACATCCTAAATAAAAGTTGTTTTTATAAAAGTTATATATGTATATATACTGTGTATATTTATTATGTATATATAAATACACACACATACAGTATATATTTTGAAAATATTTACATGTTTATAGATTTATATATTAATATCCTTATATTTTATATTATATAGATATATTTAATATATAAACATAACATACTTTTCTTAAATATATACATGCATGTGTTTATATATACATGATAAATATACACAGTATACACACACACATATATTATGTAAACAAAAACTTTATTAGTTTGACAGCACTACTTATTATATAAATATTACATATATTTATTAATATCTCCACCAATTAGGCTTTTTCCAATAATTTATGTTGTCTTGCTCTATTTTCATTTTGCTCTTTTTATTGTATTTTATTGTTTCACACAACAACGCTGCAATTGCTTTGGCAATACATTGTACAAATATTTGCCATGCCAATAAACCACCATAAAACTAAAAACTGAAGCCATGTATCAGAAATATTATGACCTATGATATTACTAGTCTAAAAGGGCAAGACCTCTGAGGTGGGACAGGCATTTGACGTTTTTAAACTAGCTATATTTTTTTTATTTTGTTTGTTTTTTTGGATGTAACATTTAAGTTAAATACATTCAGAATAATAAAAAAAGGTTAAATAAAACATTTTTTAAATATTTATTTTAATAAAAAAGTAGGATTTGTGAAAAATGTAATGTTACACCATTATGTACTATATTAGCAGAAAAGTGTCATCCATTTCTTTTAAAAGAATCACTTTTCAATTTCTAACACTATAGCAACTGTGTGTAATGTCAGCTGCAGAAAAGCACCAGGTAACTTCACATACACATGATATTCCAATAAAGCAAGTGAGACAGCAGTTAGTTAAATGCAGTATAATTAGGTGCATGTTCATTATACAGAGATTATTTAGGATAAGAGCACAGCGACACCAACACATATTGGCGTTAAACAAGCATCCACACAAACAGAACTGGAAACATAGGTTACAGATCTTATGCAACATAATCAAAATTATTACATCTGTTTAACGTCTTTAGTTAAAAAAAAAAAAAAGATCAAGATCCATGAGAAAAATATCAAAGGAGGCATTGAACAATAGATGCTTTTTTAGTACTCACATACTACGTACATTACAAATACAAATATAAATATTTTGTCCTTGTGACCATCTTTAAACCCTTTTATAATCCTTCGTAGGGATTAATGAGAGGAAATGACACTATATTTCATCCCCTCAAATGTTCAAGTTCGGTGGAGGTGTCATTTATGTCAAGATCATTTATGATGCATTGATCTCTTACAACAGAGTAAATTCATTTATAAAACGTATCTTGTCTGGATTTCAAGATCATGTAGCTATGAGCCATTATTATATAAGGAAAGGTTGGGAGGCATAATGTGTCAATTCCTCTTAGTGTTCTACATTCCTCAACACTGGATTTTTTTATAATTAACTGGGACAGCACTTAATAACAGCCTACATTTAAAACCAGTGATCTCTCCAATGGGACTCTGCGAGGAAATGTACTGACACCCAAACCAGTCGTCCATCAGATCTTCCTAGGCTCTTCTTCTAAACACTTTCAGTCTGTATCCATCAGACCAGATCAAAGCATACGGGGAAAAAGCAATCCAGGGAGACTTGCTGCTCTGACGTGCTCTAAAAGCACGTGTGAAGCAGGGTGATGTTTCTTGAGTTCATTCAAAAGTCACATTTATTTTGAGGAGAGTCGTTCAGTTCTTGCTCAGTCCCAGCAAGATTTGAGGTGGATGAGATAGATGGGGTAACGGTATGTTTACATTGTGTTGGCATTTCCATGGCAGCCTGGAGTGAGAAAACATTGTTTGGTTTGATTGGTGACAAACTGCATCTAGAAGATGGACAATGCCATTACAAAAACATATTATTACTTAACAATAGGACTGAGTAATATTAATAAAATTACCAATATAGCTGTGAAAAATACACACCCACACTCACACCCATATATATATATAGAGAGAGAGAGAGAGAGAGTGCCTTGCGAAAGTATTCATACCCCTCCATTTTTTTTACATTTTGTTATGTTGCTGCCTTATGATAAACTTCTTTAAATTACTTTTTTTCCACATCAATCTACACTCCATATACCATACTGACAAAGCAAAAACAGAATTGTCACAACTTCATAAATTTATTAAAAATAAAAAACTAAATATTTAGCTGAAGCACCTTTACAGCCTCAAGTTTTTGCTCATCAGCATTTTGCAATTATCTGCCATTCTTCACCTCAAACTCTGTCAGGTTGGATGGGGGCAGACACACATTTTCAGGTTTCTCCAGAAATATTTGATTGGGTTCAAGCCCAGGCTGTGGCTGGGCCACTCAAGGACATCTTTCTTGCTGTGTAGTTAGGATCATTGTCCTGCTGGAAGGTGAAGCTTCTGCCCAGTCTAAGGGTCTGAATGCTCTGGACTGGGTTTTCAATAAGGCTATCTCTATACTTTGGTGCACTGAGCTTTTCTTCTACTCTGATGAGTCCCTCAGTCCCTGCCGCTGAAAAACAGCCCCACAGCAAGAGGCTGCTACCAGCACACTTTACTTTTGGGGTGGTACTCTTCAGGTGATGAGCGGAGCTGGTTTCCTTCAAACATGATGCTTGGAATTGAGCTTCATCAGACCAGAGACACTTGTTTCTCACAGTCTGAGGGTCCTTTAGGTGCTGTTTTGCAAATTCCAAGTGTGTTTTCATGCGTCTTCACTGAAGAGAAGATTGAGTTTGGCCACACCACAAGTGTTGCAGCGATGTTTGTCCTTCTGTAGATTTCTCCTATCTCCACATATGATCATGGAGCTCAACTAGAGTGACCATCAGGTTCTTGGTCACCACTCTAACCAAAGCCCTTCTCCATCAATTGCTCAGTTTGGCCAGGAGGACAGCTCTAGGAAGAGTCCTGAAAGCATCATAAGCTTAAGTTGATCATAGCTCCACGGATGACAATGGAGCTACAATCAACTTATGCTTGCAATGTTTTTGGGAAACGCAGCCCTGGTTGTTTCAAACTTCTTCCATTAAGGTTAACAGAGACTACATGCTTCTGTGAACCTTCGAAGAAGCAGATTTTTTTTCTGAACTTTTCCCCAGATGTGTGGCTTGACACAAACGCTCTACAGACTGACCTCAGGGCTTGGTTTTTGCTCTGATATGCATTTTCAGCTGTTAGACCTTTTATTAAGATGTGTGTGTGTGTGTGAATCATACCCATTCAATTGAATTTGCCACAGGTTAAC
>NW_015505312.1:301888-309041 GCF_001515645.1 Sinocyclocheilus grahami | reverse complement strand
TGCTGCTGAAAAACAGCCCCACAGCATGAGGCTGCTACCAGCACACTTTACTTTTGGGGTGGTACTCTTCAGGTGATGAGCGGAGCTGGTTTCCTTCAAACATGATGCTTGGAATTGAGCTTCATCAGACCAGAGACACTTGTTTCTCACAGTCTGAGGGTCCTTTAGGTGCTGTTTTGCAAATTCCAAGTGTGTTTTCATGCGTCTTCACTGAAGAGAAGATTGAGTTTGGCCACACCACAAGTGTTGCAGCGATGTTTGTCCTTCTGTAGATTTCTCCTATCTCCACATATGATCATGGAGCTCAACTAGAGTGACCATCAGGTTCTTGGTCACCACTCTAACCAAAGCCCTTCTCCATCAATTGCTCAGTTTGGCCAGGAGGACAGCTCTAGGAAGAGTCCTGGTTGTTTCAAACTTCTTCCATTAAGGGTAACAGAGACTACATGCTTCTGTGAACCTTCGAAGAAGCAGATTTTTTTTCTGAACTTTTCCCCAGATGTGTGGCTTGACACAAACCTGTTTCTGAGCTCTACAGACAGTTCTTTTGACCTCAGGGCTTGGTTTTTGCTCTGATATGCATTTTCAGCTGTTAGACCTTTTATTAAGATGTGTGTGCCTTTCCAAATCATACCCATTCAATTGAATTTGCCACAGGTTAACTTCACTCGAAGTGTAGTAATATCTACAAGCAAAATGAATGCTCCTGAGCTAAATTTCAACTGTCCCAGATACTTATGCAATGGAATCATTTTAGTTTTTTATTTTTAATAAATTTGCAACGATATTAAAAACCTGTTTTTTTGCTTGAGAATTATGGTGTATGGAGTGTAGATTGTTGTGAGAAAAAACTAATTTAAAGCAGTTTAACATAAGGCAGCAACAAAACAAAATGTGAAAAAAATTAAGGGGTATGAATACATTTGCAAGGCACTGTATATAAGTATGCATATGTGTGTATCTGTATATTTATAATTGTTATTAAGTAGTTTACAATAGTAGTTTACAATAGTGAACGCAAAAGAAATCCAGAGCATGTATTTACAGTTTCTAAATGAAAGATAAGGAAAAAATTATCTTAATTTCTCATTTAAATGCACCAGTAAAATAAAACTGATCGAGCAGTAATGTTTACCTATACAACAAATTTCACTATATTTTTTATAAACATAAAATATTTTAAGGTACTTTACCATTTAAATGGGATCAGTAAGGTTTTTTTTCTGAAAGAAATTAATACTTTTATTTAGCAAGGATGCATTAAGTTGATCAAAAGTGAGAGTAAAGATATTTATAATGTTACAAATTATTTCTAATGCAAAAAAGTGCTTTCGAGTGCAAAAAAGAACCTTCTAATCACCAATGAATCCTGAAATAATAATGCATTACGAATTCCACAAAAATATTAAGCGGAACTGTTTTTAACATTGATAATAATAATAACCATAACAAAAATAAATCTAATTCTAAAGCATATCAAAATAAAATATATTATTGTTAACTGTATTCATATTTCACAATTACAATATTTTAATCAAATTAATGCATCCTTGGTGAACATAAGAGAGTTCTTTCCAAAACAGTCATAAATCTTACAAACTTCAATTTTTTGAATGGTAGTGTATGTAAAATGCCACATTGGGGATTTCCGATATAACATTTCAGAATGACAATATAAATGAACCACTGAATTGATTAATTTAATTAAGCCAGTTGATGGCCAAATTAAAATCTCTGTGGCATTCAATTCTGTGGCAGCGAAACCGTCGTAAATATGTTGTGAATATCTGATATACCTGTCCAGGTTGGGCCCATCCTCTTAGATTTCTCTCCCCTCCCACCTATTACCCCCGCTTCTTCCATCCCTCCCTCCCTCCTCGTGCTGTGCTGTTGGCTAGCTGTGGCTCTGAGGAGCAATGCCAGAGCAGTCAGTCACCAGCAGCCCAACTGTGACTGGAAGGCTGGAAACAGGAGTGGCTATGCCCACGGTCGCCACTGAACTGCTGCTGCTGCTGATGCTGATGGGGCAAGGAACACTGGGGTCCGTCTGGTTTGCGTGCGTGGCCATGTGACCCTGCAGCTGTGTGGGTGTCTTGCAGTGTACCCCGCACAGCTGGCATAACAGCACCCCGCCTGGACCTGAGCCACGGCCGACCCCACTGTCCTTCCACTCTTGCCCATGGTGCTTCTGAGCATGGACACGCAGGTACGTCAGTGTGGTGAAACCTATGACGAAAAAGAATGATTTTTATGAAAAGCCTTATTGTTTTCTTGTCACTTTCTTAGAGCTGTAAATTATTCAGGGAACTGTCTAACGTGATACATTAGTAAAATCCTCAATTTAAAACTTGACAACAGGTCCCAAAATATGCAGTTCAACTGTTATTTGTTTAAAATCCCATGATATGGAATTGAAAATTTGTGAATCTTTTATATTATTTTTTAAAAGTGATTTGGGACTACAGTGGTTGCAGGGTATGTTTTTGATTTACTAAAAAGAATCAGCTCATTAGAATAATTTGTTTGTAAATGGAATCATCCTGAAAGAGTAAGAAGTCAAATGAAAACATAGCAATGTTTCCTTCACCATTATTCAGTGATGCTGCTCAGTCTACAGATACACAGTAAAAGATTAATAATTAATTAACATAAGTTATAGTCTGAAATAAATGTGATGAGGTGAGACAATAAATAGTCGACATGGGTTTTTGAGATGTCACTGGCTGCATGCAAAAACATAGCACAACGAGAATAATCCAATTCTCATTTTTATTTAGTCATTTCTTTAGTGACTCATTTGAAAGGACTCACTAAAATGATTGGTTTGAATGAAAAGAATTCTAACAAATTATTTGCCATATTCGTCAGAGCTGTTGTTGAATTTTTATCTTACTTCTGATATCTGTTTACACTGCTGTTCAAAATTTGTAGTTAGTAAGATGTTTTTTTCTTTCTTTCTTTCTTTCTTTCTTTCACTAGGAAACAATAAATTGATCAAAATGTATTAGTTTCCACAAAAATATCAAAGAAACACACATATATAATAAAGTACAACTGTTTGCAATATTGCTTTCAATAATAAATGTTTCTTGCGCAGCAAATCAGCATATTAGAGTGTTTGAAGTATCATGTGACACTGAAGACTGGAGTAATGATGCTGAAAATTCAGCTTTGCATCACAGAAATAAATGACATTTTACAATATATTTAAACAGAAAACAGTTATTTTAAATTGTTATAATATTTCACATTATTACCATTTTTACTAAACTGATAAACTAACTGATTAAATAAATGCAGCCTTGGTAAATAGATTAAAAAAGGGTAAAAGATGATCAAAAGAATAGCTATGCTTTTCAAAGCACAAATGAAATACTCAATGATACTCACTGCGGTTGCAGAGGTGACAGACGTGATGCTGTGATTGGTTATGGACCCTCATGTGATCTGTGATGTAAGCAGGGGAGAGAAGTTTGCCACAGATGTGGCAGGGAACCTTGTCCTCGTGTCTGATCATATGAGCTCGTAAGCGGTCTTTCGTAGCGAATGCGGATTCGCATGTCTGCACAAATAAACAACACGGTTCATCAAACATTCTCTTTCTATTCCGATCTGCCTTCAACATGACTCATCCTAGTCTCACACATATGGCTGCAGCCCACATACACGTACATCCCCACACATATGACCACAAAAGCACATACAAGAACACGTAATTCACTGTAAGAAAGGTTTAATAAAGAGCCAAAACACACAACGCAGAATGATTTACAAGAATATTCAGGACTATATTCTAGGTATTGACTGTAGTAGTATTATGCAGTTGATTATCATAGAAAATAATACTTTTTTTAATAAAAGTCATACATGGGTCCGTAAAGACAAAGGAAAACATATAGACTACTGTTCAAAGCTTTGGGGTTGGTAAGATTTTTTATAGTTTCTGAAAGAAGTTTCTTATACTTATCAAGGCTGCATTTATATTTGATCAAAATAGTAAGACTGTGAAATATTATTACTATTTACAATAACAGTTTTAATATATTTGAAAATGCAATTTATTCCTGTGGTGGCAAAGCTGAATTTCCAGCATCATTTCTCCAGTCTTCAGTGTCACATGATCCTTCAGAAATCATTCTAATATGCTGATTTGATGCTCAAAAAACATTTTTTATTATTCTGTGATGAATGGAAAGTTAATGTATCCATGCTGAATAAAAGTAATTAAATATGTTTAGTTAAAAATTACTTTACCTCAAACGTTTGAGCAGTAGTATGTATACTATAGCAAAAAAATTAATATTAAAAAAATGTTGGTCTTTTTTTCCAATAAAGGCTGCCATTTTTAATCATGTATATTTGCTAAAGTATAATTTCAAGCAGATGGCCACAAAGCTAATAAAAATGAATAATACAAATAAAAAAGTTGGAAAAAGTATTTACATGCATGCATTTTTCAACAGAATTTTTTTATATTTGAGCTTTAACGTCTAAATGATTGTTATGAATGCTTTGCCTTGGTTTATAAGGTCAAATTATTCTGATATCTGTTTACACTGCTGTTCAAAATTTGTAGTTAGTAAGATGTTTTTTTCTTTCTTTCTTTCTTTCTTTCTTTCACTAGGAAACAATAAATTGATCAAAATGTATTAGTTTCCACAAAAATATCAAAGAAACACACATATATAATAAAGTACAACTGTTTGCAATATTGCTTTCAATAATAAATGTTTCTTGCGCAGCAAATCAGCATATTAGAGTGTTTGAAGTATCATGTGACACTGAAGACTGGAGTAATGATGCTGAAAATTCAGCTTTGCATCACAGAAATAAATGACATTTTACAATATATTTAAACAGAAAACAGTTATTTTAAATTGTTATAATATTTCACATTATTACCATTTTTACTAAACTGATAAACTAACTGATTAAATAAATGCAGCCTTGGTAAATAGATTAAAAAAGGGTAAAAGATGATCAAAAGAATAGCTATGCTTTTCAAAGCACAAATGAAATACTCAATGATACTCACTGCGGTTGCAGAGGTGACAGACGTGATGCTGTGATTGGTTATGGACCCTCATGTGATCTGTGATGTAAGCAGGGGAGAGAAGTTTGCCACAGATGTGGCAGGGAACCTTGTCCTCGTGTCTGATCATATGAGCTCGTAAGCGGTCTTTCGTAGCGAATGCGGATTCGCATGTCTGCACAAATAAACAACACGGTTCATCAAACATTCTCTTTCTATTCCGATCTGCCTTCAACATGACTCATCCTAGTCTCACACATATGGCTGCAGCCCACATACACGTACATCCCCACACATATGACCACAAAAGCACATACAAGAACACGTAATTCACTGTAAGAAAGGTTTAATAAAGAGCCAAAACACACAACGCAGAATGATTTACAAGAATATTCAGGACTATATTCTAGGTATTGACTGTAGTAGTATTATGCAGTTGATTATCATAGAAAATAATACTTTTTTTAATAAAAGTCATACATGGGTCCGTAAAGACAAAGGAAAACATATAGACTACTGTTCAAAGCTTTGGGGTTGGTAAGATTTTTTATAGTTTCTGAAAGAAGTTTCTTATACTTATCAAGGCTGCATTTATATTTGATCAAAATAGTAAGACTGTGAAATATTATTACTATTTACAATAACAGTTTTAATATATTTGAAAATGCAATTTATTCCTGTGGTGGCAAAGCTGAATTTCCAGCATAATTTCTCCAGTCTTCAGTGTCACATGATCCTTCAGAAATCATTCTAATATGCTGATTTGATGCTCAAAAAACATTTTTTATTATTCTGTGATGAATGGAAAGTTAATGTATCCATGCTGAATAAAAGTAATTAAATATGTTTAGTTAAAAATTACTTTACCTCAAACGTTTGAGCAGTAGTATGTATACTATAGCAAAAAAATTAATATTAAAAAAATGTTGGTCTTTTTTTCCAATAAAGGCTGCCATTTTTAATCATGTATATTTGCTAAAGTATAATTTCAAGCAGATGGCCACAAAGCTAATAAAAATGAATAATACAAATAAAAAAGTTGGAAAAAGTATTTACATGCATGCATTTTTCAACAGAATTTTTTTATATTTGAGCTTTAACGTCTAAATGATTGTTATGAATGCTTTGCCTTGGTTTATAAGGTCAAATTATTCCCAATGGTAATCAATGACACATCAAATCACACAGAGCATGCAGGAAAAACTAGCATTAATGATAAATGAGAAAGAAAACTGGGGGAGTTTACAGAGAAACTAGAAGAGTATGATTACCGGACATTTGAAGGGTCTCTCTGTGGAGTGCACCTGTCGCACATGACTGTTAAGATGGTCAGGCCTGGAGAAGACAGAGAGAGGGCTCAAACAACAAACACAATACGTACAAAAACACAATAATTAGCAAGGGCCCTTGTGCATTTCTTTGCTGCACACCATCTCCTTGTGAACTAGAGAAGGGTCAACACAGATCTGCCTCTGTCTGTAGCATCAAGGCTCCTTTAAAACAGCAGGACACGGTTTTGTACAGTTGTTTTTCGATAATTATGTGCTTCTATTCATTTAGGAGATGCTTTTACACAAACTATGTATTTATTATAACATTTTAAATATCTGTACTGTCACTTTTGATCAACTTAAAGGGTTAGTTCACCCAAAAATGAAAATTCTGTCATTAATTACTCACCCTCGTGTTGTTCCAAACCCATAAGACCTTCGTTCATTTTCGTTACACATGACGTGTGACATCAGTGGTTCAACTGTAAAGTTACAAAGCTACGAGAATACTTTTTTGCGCAAAGAAAACAAAAATAACAACTTTTTTCCACATTTGCTTCTTCTTCTTCTCTTAGTTAATGGTGGATTGCAAACAACTTTTAGGTGCATACCGCCACCTACTGTACAAGAGTGTGTAACATCATGTAATTTTAAGTGTACTCAAAATCTGCTCATTAACCCTGTATCATTAAGGAATTTTATTCCACATTTTCGTCTCTACTGCGTCACTTGTGGACGAGTATCATGTGGTCGAGTATCATGACGCGAGCGTGTGGCGGCGCCGGCGCTGACCCAGATCTGGCGTAATGACACACGGACTACTTTGTCGATCATCTTGGTACTTTTCTGG
>NW_015505312.1:273758-301366 GCF_001515645.1 Sinocyclocheilus grahami | reverse complement strand
TCATCACGCCGGATCTGGGTCAGCGCCGCCACACGCTCGCGTCATGATACTCGACCACAAGTGATGCAGTAGAGACGAAAATGTGGAATAAAGTCATTATTTTTGTTTTCTTTGTGCAAAAAAGTATTCTCATAGCTTCGTAACTTTACAGTTTAACCACTGATGTCACACGGACTACTTTGTCGATCATCTTGGTACTTTTCTGGACCTTGAACGTGGTAGTTACCTTGCTGTCTATGGGAGGGTCAGAGAGCCCTCAGATTTAATCAAAACTATTTTAAATTGTGTTCCGAAGATGAACGAAGGTCTTACGGGTTTCGAACAACATGATGGTGAGTAATTAATGACAGAATTTTCATTTTTGGGTGAACTATTCCTTTAATGCATTCTTGAAAAATGAAGGTATTAATTTAATTTTAAAAAAGGTAGTTTACATAAAGTATATAAAATATGCATTACTTCTTCATTTAAAAATTTGCTGCTAAATTATTTCTTATTGCCTCAGGGCCTCATGAGCCCCAAAATATGTTTTACTACTAGCTTGACTGGATGTGTCTAAATATATGACAGATAAATACAGACAGAAGGTCACTTATTCCTCATCTAACCCATTTTCAGTCTCAAATTAGTAATTAGGGCATCTCTCCATAGCTTTTAGTGAAATGACAACATTCAGTCCTCCACCACTGTCAGAACTACAGTGCAATGCTCACTGTTGAAACCTGCTGTGAATTAGCCTGATAAACAGCTTGTTCTTGTTTATACCAAGCGTGCATGTGTTTATAGAAAGAAATCGTTCAAAATCCATGTCCTCATAATCTTAGTGCACTCATGGATAAAGTGTGTTTATGCAACTAGTTTTTTTTTTTTTTTGGTGTGTACAGGTGTGCAGAGGTTTATCTCTTACCGCGAGAAGCCCTTGGCGCAGTGCGGACACACATACGGTTTCTCCACTCCTCCCTGGTGTGACCGAACATGATAACTCATCCGATCCTTTCTCTTAAACCGTTGCTGGCAGATCGGACAGGAGTACGGCTTCTCATCCGAATGGGACAACCGATGCCGGTTAAGATGGTACACGTCCCTGAAAGCTTTCCCGCATGCCTCACAAGCATGGTTCTTCCTGACCGGATTGGGGTTGGGATTAGGATTGGGAGTCGGAATGATGGGTAATGGGTTTGTTATTGGGATAGATATTTGGATCGGGGTGGGATTATTTAGGTTATCGTTGATGTTGGTATTTGGTGCAGCCTGAAAAACAATGTTAGACAGAATGTCAGATTTTATGACCTTGAGCTTTTCGTCGTTAGTGCCACAAACAAAGCAAATCTTTCTGTGGGTAAAACATGTTCACTGTTTGCTGACCTACTAACCAACTGACTGTACGTGTTCGACAAATGAGGTGAGAGCAGGTATGAGACCACGTTACACAAGTGTTGTTAGCCTGATTTTTTGCAGAGTCTTGGGAATTGGATGGTTTGAAACTGACTCCAACTACTTTAGTTCATTATGGGACAGCAGGCATATGGAGAAATAATCATGAAATTATGGTAAATGACACTTTCCATAAATAGTTTACAATCTGGTGTCCCGTTACTGTTTTAAAAGCCCACATATCAGGTTTTTGTGTTGCGAGAACTATGAGATTTGTTTGACAAACCTAATCAGCTAAAGGCTGGAATACATTTTAAAGAGGTCCTATTATGCTTTTTCACTTTTTCAACTTTAGTTAGTCTGTAATGTTGCTGTTTGAGCATAAAAAATATCTGCAAAGTTACAAAGCTCCAATTCAAAAGAGATATTTTATTTAACAGAAATCACTTTTCAAAAACTACAACGAACGACTTGTTTGGACTACAACGCATATTTTCTGGGATTTTGTGTAGCACATTTCGTATTTCAGAAGGTGGCCTTCATTTGATACAGGAACTATTCGAGCCGTTCATGCCAAACTGAGGAGAGAGGTGTTGTAATAATGTAAAATATGTGAAAAAGAATGTGTTTTTCGAACAACCTAGTATGAGAGCCTGTCCTAGTACACCCCCAAAACAAAATCCAGACTTTGTAAAAGAGCGTAATAGAACCCCTTTAAAATAGGCAATGGCTGAGGATCTCACCCAACCAGACATTCAAATCTTTACAAACACAACAAACTCACAGAGAAACATGCACCACGGTGCTAGGAGATTACATTACAAATTGAAACAATGTGTTCTAAAAACAGCTTAAAATATCAGGCATGTTTTATATCTGGGCAAAAGTCATGTTGTGTATTGCAGCCTTTAGATACTGTATGAAAAAATGTATAACGCAATGTTTTTAATAAATATCCATAAACACTAATTATTTGTTCCAAACCAGATAGCCAGCTTTATTTTAATCTGCAATCTTTTTACTCACTCTGGCAGTGTTTTTATTATTATTATTTTATGATTAATATAAAAAATTAAATAATCTATATATGTATTCCTATGATGGACACATACACAAATAGTTTTAATAAATGTTAAATATTACATTTAATTGTTTATTAAACGTTTATTACTAAAAATAAAGGCATGATAACAAATCAAGGTTTTATACTGTAATTAGATTAATTAAAACAATTTCCAAAATAAAAACATGGTTGACGATCAACTTTTTCATTTGTGTGTTTGTTTGTGTGTGTGTGTGTGTGTGTGTGTGTATATATACACTACTGTTCAAAAGTTTGGTATCAGAAAGTTTTTTTTATGTTTTTTTAAGAAGTCTCTTATGCTCATCAAAGTTGCATTTCTTTGATCAAAAATACAGAAAAAAACAGTAATATTATGAAATATTATTTGGAATTTAAAATAATGGTTTATTATTTTAATATACTTTAAAACATAATTTATTCCTGTGATGCAAACCTGAATTTTCAGCATCATTACACCAGTCTTCAGTGTCACATGATGCTTCAGGAATCATCCTAATAATATGATAGTTTATTATCAATATTGGAAACAGTTTTTCTTTTTAACTTTTTATTCATCAAAGAATCCTTAAAAAAAGTATCACAGGTTCCAAAATTTTTTTTCCAACATTGACAATAAATCAAACAATATGTTAATAAATCAGAATGGTTCCTGAAGGATCATGTGACACTGAAGACTGGAGTAATGGATGATGAAAATTCAGCTTTGCATCACAGGAATAAATTACATTTTACAGTATATTAAAATAGAAAATTGTAATATTAGGATTTTTGATAAAAAAAAGTTCAACTTTGATTAGCATAAGAGACTTTTTAAAAAAGCATTAAAACTCTTTCTGATTCCAAATCTTTGAACAGTAGTGTGTGTATATATATATATATATATATAGCCTATACATTTTATTGTTTGTTTAATTAATTTTTAATTAGCCCTAATAATTTAATTAGCCCTATTTATGAAAAGTGTGTCAAAGTTAGTAAATATGAGATATGATCATGGGTAGAAAAGTCAAAGCAAGAACAAGTGAAGTGAAGCAAAGGTATGCAAAGCATTAACCAAAGACACAAACCAACCCGACCTGAACCATTGTCCCAGTAACCACCACTGCAGTAGGGAGGGGATGGGTCACCGTCATGGCGACTGTTGCCGGGGCAATAGAGACAGCCACCGTCTCTAACTGCTGATTGCTGATTGGGGAAGGCTGGGCCATGGGGTCGAGCGCCGTGGGTATGGAGGCAGGTATAGACAGCTGGAAGAGAGAAAGAGGGATGGTCTGCCTCTCCACTCGTGCTCCGGCCTGGCTTCCATCTATTTTCTCTCTAGCGGCTCTGTCCTTCATCTTCATGCCAGTGTGGACAGACTGATGACGCCGCAGGTTGTAACTGTTCTTAAACTGCTTGTTACATATGGAGCAGATGTGTGTAGGTCGGGCTGGTCGAGTGACTGGCTTCACTGGGAAAGAGAAAAAGAGACATGGTATTCATACACAGGTGAAGTCTATTTGTCGCAAACAAACACCTACACTCAAACACGCTATGCTGTATTAAAAAAGTTTCTACTTAAAAAAGCTTGAAAGCAGTAATTACAATCAGATGTGAAATCACATGGGCAATTTCATGTTTCTTTCTCTTTTTCCACTTACTGACAGAAACAGGAAACTTTTTAGCACTAATGCATCACAATAATGTGCCAAAAATGCACATTAGTTATGAAAACCGACGCTTTATCTGTGTTTTTAATCATTCTCCTACCATTAGAGAACTAAGCATGTTTTATTGCTATTCTTCATCAGGACTACATGAAATGCATAAAAATGGCCTAATTTGCATTGGTCCTGGAAATGTTTTTACCCTAAGGATTTGAAAAAGATTCTGAAGCACAGACTTCTAAGCAGCTCCAACATGAACCACATCATAAAAACCTTTGAAAACACAAAGGTTTTGAAAAGCTGGCGAAAAAAGACGATGATATTAGACTGTGTATGTCTGTGATGAGCTACTCAATGAACTACACATCCCATGCAGCACAGCATTATAAATTGATAGGAACAGTCAAATGTATAAATATAGAGTAGCCTGAAAGGGCAGCAGGAGTGTTACAGTATTTATTATTACATTTATTATCATTATAATATATTTTTTAATTATTTATATATTAAATATTAATATTTAATAATATACTATCAATAATATATATATACACACACACATATAGTTTTATTTTATTATATATTTTTACATTTATGTCAGTTTTAATTTAGTATTTTTATTATTTTAACTTAAACTTATTTTAGTTGCCAAAGCAGCTTTTGTAATTGTCATTGAAGTTTTTGTTTTAATTATTTTAATACGTTCATCTATTATTAATAATTTAGTTTATTGCTTTATTTATTGATTTATAATTTACAATATTGCTTTATTGTAATGATAGGTTTTTATTAGTTTTAGTTAACAATAACAGCACTGGTTCATTAACCCTGATTCTGTTTCCATGGATACAGCAACTTCTCTGAATGGTGAAACCCTCTTCAGGTATTGTGGGTAGTGTTGTTTTCTGACAATTAAGCAGGATCACTAAAATACATCAGTTTATAGAGAAAATTTATTACATTTTGACTTCTGAAACCCCACTGAAATTCCAACATTGCGATCCAGTTCATGAGTTGATCTTATAAATTTGATCTTTCCAACACGCTTCGAGGGCAACAATAGAAGAGAGAATACATGCAGGCATCCTAAATGATATTCCAACTTTATGCAAATAACTGGCTCATTAAAAACACCACTCATTTACTTCTCTCTCCAGCCACTAATGCAAACAGCCTAACCTCGGTTCTCTCTCCAGTCCCCAGTGAACTCCCTTCCCACCCTCCCGTTTTGCCCCTCCCTCACCCGGTACGGGCTCCTCGCTCAGCGCCGCTGTGTCCACCGTGGATGGGGGCGGGGCTATGTGCTCAGGGGGCGGGTCCTGAGCGGCATCCGTGAGCTCCGGGAGAAGATCTGATTGGAGGGTCGCGTCAGTTTGGGACTGTGAAGGCGGAGTCTGTCGATAGAAGGGGCAAAATCACAGATTTAAACATCCTTTTGCCTTGTGAATGAAAGTACACCGGTGCCATTATAGACAAAATGCTAGCGATTATGACATGAATTTAAACTAAATGACTAAAACGCTATCAGCATTAGCACGCATAAGCATTTTCTTACCTGAAAGAGGAAATTGCTCCAAGCTGCATCCATCATGCCGTGCAGAACAGTACAGACGCCGCTTGAAATAAACTAACTCTTAGTCGATTTTTTCTCTCCTAATGGACAACGTCTCCTTCCACTATCTTATCAAATCTACATAATAAAAATGTAAAGCTACCAAATATAAAATGACAGTGAAATTTAAAAAGCGAAAGAATGCATATTACACGGACACGGATATATATATATATATATATTCTAAAATATTTCTAAACAGTACAAAATAAGAAATGACAGCTGTCAGTCACAGTATGCTATTAACGCCGCATTGTCACATAACAGTGGCTTACCATGCTTAAAAATCTAATATAAAATGAATTTCTGCATGTAATGTTTTCTTATTAATTAGACCGCTGTGTAATACTTCATGCAAAAATAATAGAATTCAAAAGGCAGTTGAATGTTTCATTTGCTCGCATGGCGTGGTTAAAAAGAATGCCATCAATTTTATTATAAGATTCCCCATCCAGGCCCGGAGCGGCGTCTGCTCGAGCCTCGGCGTTGCGTTAAATCTCATTCGCGTATGGCGAGCGCTTCACCGGTCGTCGTCCATGGCTCCGCCTCGGCATTTCAATCGAGAGGATGACATTTTTTCCTTTTTTTCCTGGAATACTCTCGCCCTCCCACCCTCGCTCTTTCTTCCTTTTCTTTTTTTATTCCGTCTTCTCTGCCCCGCTATCTCTCCCCCACCGCCGTGTCCCCCTTGTTTTAAAGGGATAGTATATTTTGAGTGAACACCCCTTCTGTGTCTTCGTCCCCTCCTCCACGCGATGTTCTCGAGCGCGGTGTCCTCTCGCGCCCCTCCGGCGCTCGAGTTCGGCCGACGCAAATTACAGCATAAACATCGAGATCAGTTAAAAGAAACCATCCGCGCGTTCTTCTCCTAAAACTAGCCCTACAACACAAAGATTCTCGGCGGTAGACAACTGGATGTTCGAATGGGGCAAAAAATGTCGCAGGTCCTTAAAGGTAAAGACGCACGCAGACGCAGCTGCGGTAAATAATAAGCGGCTCCAGATCACTGCCGATAATAATTGTACGCGCCCAATGGGATTAAACACATATCGGTCAGATTCACGCGCGACTGGCAGCTCTGGGCTCCCAGTGCGTTGCTTTTTGAGTCTCACAAAACGTTCTCAGAACAGAACACTCCTGCATTTTGAAAGGAAACAGAACGTTTGTTTTAGGCTGTGCGTGGAGCTTCAGAGAACGTTGCTTTAACGTTCACTTAACTTCTCTACATTACACCAGCAGCACAAAACCGCCTTATTTTCCTGCATTGTAGAATTAGCCATCACACTTAATATGCAGGATTAAATTCATTAAACATTCTTGAAATAATATCACCAGTAACAGCTGTATCTTGGTCTCAGGATATCTTTATTGTCAAATCATCAGGATACAGTACAAAAGGACTTTTATCCACAATCATACAACTCATATTTCTGATCATTTATAACAACAGCTGTAAAACTTCAGACAGCAAACAGTATGTCTACCCCTCTACCGCAAACCAATAATACATTCAGAAGGCTATGGACGAAAATGATGCCAGAGCCACTTGTTTAATATAATAATAGCTTCACACTCTTCAAATTAATATGCAAAGTTCTTTGCTGTTTTTGTTGCAGGTATATCAATCTAATAAAACAGTAATAGACAGGCTCATACAAAGAGTTCAAACATAATTCACTATCACAAGCAGTGATAAAACAACGGGCAGATACAGTAATACTCGAGTGGCTTTCAGTTGAAGCGTGGAATGTGCCTGTCTATGTGTGTGCGCATGTGTGGAAATGTTGGTTTTAAATAGAAGAGCTATTCTAAATCCCATTAAAATGATACATGATTATTCCATTCACAAATAAATTAACCGTCAAAAACAACAATTATTATGATGACACCTCAAAGATGACATAAACATGGTACACTCATAGTGCAACTAGTTCCATCAACAGAAATAAAAAGCCCATCTACAGGAATATGGATAAAACTCGTAAGGAATTTGCCCTGGCATTATAGCATTGATAATCTATATTCAAATAAATATAAATGCTCAGTGAGGCTTTGCAAGGTGCCATAATTGATTTCCATGAGCTCATCCTCATCTATACTGGCCAGCGTTCTTATTTCAGATGATCTCTTTTGCACGGCCTTTGTCTCATTTTTCTTGTTTTCTGCATACTCTCATGTCTCACTGTGCTTTGCTCCGCTCTCTCTCACGGTCAGCCACATCGGTAGCAGCCATGTTACAGGAGGCGGTGATGAGGTGGAGGAGACTAATGCCCGACTTCAGCACACAGACCACGCCGCAAACTCCCAGCAGCCACTGCAGCCACACTGCGCAAGAAAAAAAATGCAACCGATATTTAAATAAAATATAATTTATATTATAGCATTGCTATAGTGCATCCTTATGAGGACTACTTAAATGAATAAAAGTGCAGCAGCACTTACTAGTTGCCGAGGTTATATAACACAAAGTATTGTGTTATAAATATAAAAAAACATCACAGTCTGTAAAAATAGTCCATTATAAAGACAGTGAGAAGCAGCCTGCTGATACTCACCCTGGGGTTCCTCAATGTAGAACATTATATACAGCAGACAGAAGAACAGCTCGTTCCCCATACACATGAAAAACAACACCGGCTGTGGAAACACACTGATGTCAGAACAGCCTGTACATGTAACCTTCTTCACTAGATATGCATGCTTCAAGAACATCTAAAGAAGCTTCTGACTGTGTGAATGAATGTGCATGAGTGAGTGTGTTACCCTGGATGTGTAGTAAAGCCTTAAGATGGGGTTGCCAGAGAGGTCAATGGTCTTGTGACTGGTGGCTCCCTTCATCATGGAACTGAAAGAAACGAAAGGAACAACTCATATTATTCACAATGATTTATGTAGAACTTACAGGTAACAGATACTTAAATACAGTAATTAAACCATAAAATCTGATTCTTGGGGCCTGTGGAGATCCATGAGAGTACTCCAGGGGCTCCATGGAGAAGACAACATTTTACTGACAATTCAGATTTTTTATTAACATTAACTAATATTCTGAGATGGATCATATAATAGTGTTAGTTACTGATTTTAATAAAGTGTTACAAGGAAAATCTAGCTAGCTGAGATTGTGGGTTCAAAAGTGTCATGATAAAACGGAAATTTCTTCCTTATTGTGAAATTATCGAAAAAAGTAAAACATCTAGGGCAGGTTCTATCAATCGACTTAATTGGATGAAGACCGATCTGAATATGAGCATGCAGACGATTGCAATAAAACTGCAATTGTTTATCAGTAGCTGTACAGTATATTAGAAATGGGGGAGCTTTTAATTTAGCATTTTCACTGGAATGAAAAGCAGACTGCAATTAGCAATTAGACAAGTGAAGCGTGCATCTGAGAGCTATGTGTGGGGGTGGCAGTGGTGTCCCATGTTGCACAGTCTAGGCAAAATGACTATGTAGCCTATGCCAGGATCTGCCTCTGATGGATGATATTTACCAATTTGGGATGAGATAATCTGTAAACATGAAGAGAGATTTCTACAGACCCAAAGGCTTTCTAGAGTCCCCCCCCCCTCAATATGGTCTTGAATTAACTATATGCACGCATATATCACATGTGTCTTATAGAGTGCTGCAGGGATGGTGTATTTTTGCTAGCATTACCCTGGTTCCCTCCACCAATGTCTTATGAATTATTGCTGAAAACCTACAAAAGTTTATGATCCTTACACGTTTTGTTCATCATGATAATCTTCAGAAATTAACACCACTTCTATGAATTTTGAAGCCTAAATATAAGACTAAGTAAAAAGCTAACGTTAGGCTATACTACAGCAGAGCCACATGATTACAACGTCACCACCACTAAACTTTTGGCAATTCTTTCAGTCTTCCAAATCTATTATTTGGAAATTTTGAGTTAGAATAATTTGCAAGGGCATATATATATATATATATATATATATATATATATATATATATAGATATATATATATATATATATATATAAACGCAGTGAGGCTGTAAAAGCCGACCTTTGAGTAGATGAGCTTTCCTATTCAGCGTATTATGTCCCCGACAACCTCTCTAGTCCCATTTAGCCACTTGTTAGCAACTGCTTTTTTCAAGGCACGTAAATGTTTTAAAAACAGATGTATGCTATGTTGTAGAATAAGACGTTAACATATATTGAGCTTGTGTTAACCACAGACCTTGGCTCCTTTCTGAAATTGCATATTTCCCTGCTATATGCCAGGCAAAAAAAGAAAGTGATTGGAGTAATATGTCCAAATTCACAGTATTCATAAAAAAGTAGACAAAAAGTTATTGGATGACCTCTAATGGACACTTTACAATCCCATGAGAGGATAGTAACAGGAAAAAGGCAATGAAGCAACACAAGTGATGCCGGTACGTTACATGACAATGACAACATGACAAAGGTAGTACACATCCAGATTACATTCATTCTATATATAGACCATGCTTTTTAATGCAGCCCTTATTTCAAGCATTTAACCAAAAACTGTTCACATTGAAAACACATTGACTTTGGGATGATGGGACCAGAAATTCAAAAATGCCTAATTTTCGGGATTTAGGACTCTTTCCTGCGGCCCTCTATTGGATAAAAGATGTTTTGGACACACCTGTGCAGGTGCAGCCAGTGGCTGGCCACGTCCAGACACATGCTGAGCTGAAACAAGAAAGTGTAGGCTGGGTACAGCAGTGCCAGGTTCACCAGCAAACACATGGTCGCACAGCGGTCTGTCAACATGTCCAGCATGGCACCAAACTTTGTACCTAAGAAAGAGGCAGGGATGGGCATAGAGAGAGAAAAGCACAGAATGAGGAATAACGTACAACACAAAGCTGAATATCTCTACCTTGATTAAGAGCGCGGGCTGCGTGTCCATCGAAGGCATCCAACAGGGCACTCAGTAGGTAACAAAACACTGCCGGGCCCGGGCAACAGGGCATGAGGGAGAAGGATACCAGAGCCAGTGCAATACGGGCATATCCTATTGAAAGTGTGGAAATTAAAGATTCAAATGGATTATGAGTGCACATGTATGGATGAACATAACATGGGGACAAAATTATATTTATCATAGCCACAAATTAGGAATTTGTTCCCTCATTTTACCCTCTAATTGGTAATACAAAGTTTTGATTTCATTAAAAGTAGGGAAGAATTTAGTACAATGTGGCCCCCGATTTACTAAAACAACGAGGGAATGAATTTAGAAGTTGTAGGAACAAATTCTTAATTTGTAGCCATGATTTAAATAAAACAAGGGGACTAATTAATAAGCCATGAGAACAAATTCTTAATTTGTGGCCTCAATATAACTAAAACGAGAGAACCAATTAATAAAACAAGGGAACAAATTAATGCACCGTGGACATGAGTTACTAAAAAGAGGGACCAAATGAATAAGTTGTGGCCCCGATTCAACTAAAACAAGGAAATGATTTATAAAGCATGGGAACTAATTGTTAATTCAATTTTTTGATTCGATTTTAAGATGTGCCTGTTGCACTCAAAGGTTGAGGCAGATGAAAACAAACATGAAGGGGCGGAGTTTAAGCAGAATAAATGATTTGATAAGTCCTGCATGTGTCATCATAGAGAAGTCTGTCGTTTATCAGTTATGACAATTTCATTAAACATTACTACGTTAGGTCGAAATATGTTGACAATATATGCACAGATAAACCGTTTACAAGAAGATCCATAATATGCTTTCAGACAATAAATGGTGTGAATTTTAATTTCATACCGACTTTAATCCTTTTTGTATACTACATTGATAGTACATAATGTTCTCTATAGATCATAGAGTATTGACAGCTAACTTACAGCATCATGTCAACATCCGCAGGAAGTCAAAAAAAACGCTGTCAAATACAATCATCATGAAAACTGTACGCTAGAATCTTTACATAAAACCTTTGTGACCTTTAAGCACACATTTTAAATGAAATGGCCATTATCTGTCAGAGAGCTGCGGTTAAACGTGCGAAGGACTCGCTCGCTGACGGTTCTTATGCCGAGTTCACACTGCACGATTTTAGCCCGATTTTTCACTCGCCGACAAATGCCCGACATCGGAGGCAAATCGGTACTCGTTCACGCGAGTGACAATCACACAGTGTGAATTATCAAAGACGCGATCTGAGGGAATCGCCGACGCCTGTGAAATATTTGGCATGCTAAATATCTGGAGCTGTCTGCGATTCACAAATTATGCTGTGTGCAATGAGTTCTGACTGAAAAACACATCGGCGATGACCTACAGCCAATGAGAGACCAAGATACAGGGCAGAGGGAAGTTCGGGGAGGAATTACAGACCAGAATATCAGTATTTTAATAGACATATATGAACAATTATATCATACAGAAACAAGCACAAACATTTGCTTGACCAGCCACAACATCAGCATAACAGTTACTGCAAAATTATTTACCTCCAAACACCCAATCCCTGTTTCCTGCATCTCCCTCCTGCATAAATTTTTATTTTTCTCCTTGTAGCTGGAAATCAGCTCACAGACAATTTGCGGGCTATATACTGTATATATATTTTAATAATTACAGTCTCGCTGGAGAACTCTGACGCACGCGGGTTCTCGCGTTATTTCCTTATCACTTCTCGCCTGTGTTTAGTTGTGAAACGTAGTTTGCGGACCAGACAGAGCTGTCTGCGATTCTTCCTATTATAAAGTCATGCAGTGTGTAACCTCCTGTCATCATTCCATCATGCAGTGTGAACACAGCAGCGACTGAATGCTACCTCAGATAGTCCTGCAGTGTGAACACAGCAGCGACTGACTGCTACCTCAGATAGTCCTGCAGTGTGAAAACCACTGTGACCCGACGACTTTGAAAATCGTGCAGCGTGAACTCGGCATTAGTTAACGTTAAATCTCTCGGTTGGCACTCACCGATCAAATTCGGGACGAACAGGAAGATGTTTTCTTCGGCCATGCTAACGAGCGTTTCTGTTTGGACGGAGCAGCCTGAAATGTTCTCTTCTAGGTTTCTGTTTCCCTCTTCAAGCCCCTCCGTCTGCTGCTGGAGGACTGTGGCTGTGCGCGGCGCGTGCCGTTCTTCTTCTTCTTCTTGAAATTTTATTGGCGGTTGACAAACATCATTTGCTTGATTCCTTTTATATTCAATAAAATTCGGAAAACTATGATTCTTTTTTAACATTTTAAAAGCTTTATTTCGAGATTTAATTGCTTGATCACATTCTTTTGTCCACCATGGTACAATCTTTTTTTTTTTTTATGATTTTTTCCCTTCTAAATGTACAATCAATTCATCCAATACCTCTAGTGATAGTCTTTTTACATGGATTATAAAAAATTATAATTTTAACATTTCCTTTTTTTCCCCCAATACTTCTATTATTATAAATTCCAACTCCTTTCCTTTCCCTAAAACCTTATATTGTATTCCTTGTTTCACAAATATTATACACCCTCCCCCAATATCTTCCTCTCTATCCCTGCGTATACTTTCATAACCTTTAATACTAAAATCTAAAACTGGTTTAAGCCAGGTTTCCTGAATGCATATGATTTCTGGTTTCTTTTTAAACCCTTTTATAAAACCTTTAAACTCTTGACCATTTGCTAACAAGCTTCTTGCATTCCATTGTACAATATTCAAGTTGTCTTATCACCTGCATCTCCCGACTTCCCATCAACTTCCAACCTTTTATTGATATTTTCCCAAGACATGTTGTTTATACCCAAACATTTTTCAGCTCCCTTCACAATTATTTTAATTTTCTCTGTTTTGTGTCTGACTTGGTCCGTACAATTAATTACATAAGCAATGAACAAAATCAGCCTATCCACTGTCAGATTTGTGCTGCTTTCCACTGCTTGATCAACCTCTTGTCTCGAGATGTCCTTATCTTTGTCAGTATCATCACTTCTCCTTTGCTCTTGGACCTTCTTCACTGCCTCTGCATAACTTATGTTGTTTACCACTTTCACTTGTTCAATTTCCACAGCTCTCTTCCTTACATTACATCCACTGTATGTTACCCTGTGTTGCCCCCCGCAATTACAGCACTTGTCTTGTACCTTCTCTTCACAATTTTCAATTCTATGATCACCTCCACACTTAGGGCATCTTTGTTTTCCTCTGCACACCGCTGCTATATGTCCATGGCGCGTGCCGTTAGAGGAATCCTCCCCTTTAATAGGCACGCGCTCGGTGCTGTCACTGAACGCATCACATGCCACGCTGACCCCAGATCAGCCGTGTGTCAATCACAGCACTGTGAACGTGTGGGGATGATCATCGCAACTGAAACATTACGTTTTTTCCATAAATTTGCACTATAGCACTTTACTTTTTTGACTGTTTTCATATCTATCTATCTGTGCAAGCAATGTCCATTAACAATGGTGTTATAGGCCAATCAGTTAGAAAAGCTTCAAATTCAAATTCTGAATTGCAAAAATATGCATATTCAAGGGATAATATAGTCAATAGGCCATTAGTGCTAAATAAATCTGAATATGGGGCATTTATTTTGTATTAAACGGTCTATAAACTTTAACATAACCATTACAGAGCATTGCACAAGTTCTTATATTAAGCCAAGTTATTCACTGGTAATCATTTTCTAGTTCTTTTATTAAGTCAGGTTAATCACAAAAACCTCCATGCAAAGTTGTGGGAACATTATTTATGCTTGTAAAATTATAGCCTATATCTCGAAAAAAAAATACTAAAAAGAACATCTTAGTCTTTTAAGCTACATGTCGATTTTTGATTTCAATTCTCGATTCGATTTGACTATATGAATGAATATAGATTTAATACAAATCCTATATTTATAAAAAAAAAAGAACAGTGATCATAAGATTACAAATGGTTAATTAATAGGAAATTAAGAGCCACAGACCTGTATATTAAACACTTTTATTTTAGGTACACTTGGGTACAATAAAACAAAACCCAATTCTATATTTCAAATGCATACAATGAATAGACAGAATTTTGATGCAAGATGAAAAAGTGATGCTGAAAATTGGACAAGTCAGAACAGGATTTGTAATAAATCTATATTCATTCATATAGTCAAATCGAATCGAGAATTTAAATCAAAAATCGAATCGAAACATCTGAATCGATACCCAGCCCTACACATACCACTGCAGAGTAAAACAAATGTACCGAATGCAACTGCAAAATATCCTATAACTAAATGGAATCATTTTGTGACTAGGGCTAAAAATAGCCCTACACCAGAACCAACATGTGCTTTTCCCATTTAGTATTGCCTCTGTCTCTATGGAAGCGGTCTTTTCTCTACCTTCAGTGCGCACTCTCACCATTCAGAAAACAGGCTTAGAGCTAAAAGCAAAATGTGCATTAGTCCAGACAGATCACACAAGGTCATTTTGTTTGAATCCTTTTTAATGACTTGTTAATCATTTTCTGTACAAGTTCTATAGCCCATGTGTTACAGAGTTCTCCTGTAGTCATTTCACCTGAACGAAATTTGGCCTATTTTTCTGAGCTCCCTGAACAACCAAGCTCTCCATCGCCCTTTCAAGCATCACCATTTTGCAATACATTTCGGCACAGGCTACACACACTCTTCCAGACACCTGCAGCTCCAGTTTTTCAAACACTGCAGGATGATGACAGCAATTTCATACATTTACCTTAAGTTTCCTACCACCAGATCCACAGACCTGTATATTAAACACTTTTATTTTAGGTACACTTGGGTACAATAAAACAAAACCCAATTCTATATTTCAAATGCATACAATGAATAGACAGAATTTTGATGCAAGATGAAAAAGTGATGCTGAAAATTGGACAAGTCAGAACAGGATTTGTAATAAATCTATATTCATTCATATCATCAAATCGAATCGAGAATTGAAATTAAAAATCGAATCGAAACATCTGAATCGATACCCAGCCCTACACATACCACTGCAGAGTAAAACAAATGTACCGAATGCAACTGCAAAATATCCTATACCTAAATGGAATCATTTTGTGACTAGGGCTAAAAATAGCCCTACACCAGAACCAACATGTGCTTTTCCCATTTAGTATTGCCTCTGTCTCTATGGAAGCGGTCTTTTCTCTACCTTCAGTGCGCACTCTCACCATTCAGAAAACAGGCTTAGAGCTAAAAGCAAAATGTGCATTAGTCCAGACAGATCACACAAGGTCATTTTGTTTGAATCCTTTTTAATGACTTGTTAATCATTTTCTGTACAAGTTCTATAGCCCATGTGTTACAGAGTTCTCCTGTAGTCATTTCACCTGAACGAAATTTGGCCTATTTTTCTGAGCTCCCTGAACAACCAAGCTCTCCATCGCCCTTTCAAGCATCACCATTTTGCAATACATTTCGGCACAGGCTACACACACTCTTCCAGACACCTGCAGCTCCAGTTTTTCAAACACTGCAGGATGATGACAGCAATTTCATACATTTACCTTAAGTTTCCTACCACCAGATACTGAAACACCCCCTCAAGAGGACACACTAATAAGAATCCAGCACGTGTTGCTGTAAACACATTACATGGTAGCCCAGAGCTAGAGATGGGCCGAGGATTTTCTGTCCATAGCTGTTAGTAAGGAAAGAAATAAGGGAATGCGGTGCTGGGAGGAAAACGTGTTTGGGAACAAACACTGAAAACAGAGTAAGAGGTGATCGGCCAGGCACAGGGGGAGTGAGGTACTGCACGTCTCCTCGGTTCAGGAGAGCGAAGGGAGAGTCCGAGTGAATGCTGGTGTCTATAGAGAGCTGGCAGTGTGGGAGCACAAAAGATTTCGGTTTTCCCAAAGGAAAAATATAACATTACTGGCAAAATCGATCTTCGGCTTTCACCACGTTCTTACGGGTATGCTGGAGATTTTGGTTGTCAATGTAAACAGCTTGTGATGCATTTTGTCCGTTTTGTGCATACAATTTAAAATGCGCAAAATAAAAGTAATGCATTCCAGAAAAAAAAATGGAGGGGAAAAAAACCTACTGGATCAAAGGGGGGGTGTTTGAGACACTTTACAGTTGTCTAGAAATGTTCTATACAGCTAAAATCTCTTTAAAAGTTCTGTACAAATTTAATACTGGCTCTAAAATACTACTCTCCTGACAAAGCACTGCACAAGACTCCTACCCTGAGATGTAACAAGGAATGCTGGGATAGGTAGTCCTTTTTGTTTTTAATCTAAAATGTAGTCTTAAAATTCTTACTGTGACACTGCCAACATTTCCCACCTAGCGGTAAGCATTGATTAAAAAAAAAAAAAAAACACTTAAAAAAAACACTTAAAAAAAGTTGTAAAAAGAAAAATTAGTGTACAACACAAATTTTACCGCGGCAGTAGTAGGTGTAATAATAATAATAATGACAGTATCTATTTTTTCCGTCTCACTTTCCAATTCACATAGCAAAATTATTATTACCCTATATAAGAGTTAGTGCTTGTATATACACATGATGTATAGGTACAATATAGATCAAAAATGTTGAACAGGAAACAATCTTACGACTTTCCCTTTCAAACCTTTGACAGGTGATGTATTATACACATATATACTCAAAGTCATATATAAACGTCTGTTATGTATGTTTGTATACAAATGGTCTCTGTACATCAGTCTCATGCACGGAAACTTGTAACCCAACTCTTGTTTTTTTTGGATATGTACATCATATTTACACAGTCAAGGAAATGGCTTATTAACCCAGCCAGGTTGAATCTCTTTTTAAAAGTAATTTTTTTCACACCTATGCTAAAAACAGACACTGAATTACAGCCCAGTTAAAACCAACTGCAACTTAAATGGCAGCTTGCCCTTATAAGGACAGTGGGCGGAGTTGCTTTAGGTCAGCTGAGCCTCTAGATGGCAGCATGACATGTGGCATCGTTTAAAAAAAAAAAAAGAAAGAAAAAAGAATACAGAATACAAAAATAATTTAAAAAAAAAAAAAAAAAAAACTGCCTCCTGTCCTTGACTCAAATACAAATGTACGGTTTAAAAACCATCACTGATAGATGTTCTTTTAGTAACGTTTTAGTGCTATCTACATAATTACACAAAAATCAGTTTAATCACCCTTTTAGTTCCTCAGTTTACGCCTCTTCTCCCTGAAACATGCTACAGCACCTTCTATTGCATCCGACTCGTTCGCAGTAAAACTGACATTAGCAGGACTCGTCATCCTCTGGCTCAAAATCAAGTTACACTCATCAGACAGAGTCAATGAATAATTCTGCCATCGTTCACCCACCCTCGTGTCATTTCAAACCTATATGCTATTATTTCATCTGCGAAACACAAGAGAGAAAGAGCTCAGAGCGAGTTCACCTAAAAATTAAAATGTTATTTCAAACCGGCAGACTAAATTCTTCAGTGGAATAATAGAAGATTTTTCAAAGAAAACTGGTTACCACTGACCTCCCATGTATGAACAAATTTCTCAAAATGTCTTCTATGTTCCACAGAAAGAACATAGAAGGTGAATAAATTATGAAAAGTCTCTTTAATGCAGCTCTTTTCCATATAACGTTGGTTCACAACTCCAAAACAAAGACAAAGCGCCTGGTTTGGTTCTGCAAAAAGATGTAGAATGCATGAGTGCACTATTTCTAATGCATTTTCAATTTCAGTCTGCTCAAACAAAGCAGGTGGACAACTTCAGAAAACTCTGAATATAGCACAAAAGTCAAATTAACTACTTCTATGGTTCTTCTATGGTGTTTGGGGTCCATTTTAGATCTTAACAGAACTTGTTGCATAGAAAAGTGCTGCTTTAAAATCCTCCTTGTGTTCTATGAAAAAAAAAATATATATATATGTAGGGCTTGTAACAACGTGAGAGTGAGATACATTTCTCTATTCCTTTAAAAAATAAACCCAGTCTTTAATTGAATTGCACTAAACAAATTCAGCTTAATATGATCCAGGATTAAGCATTAGATAATATCTTGGAAAAGTCTTTTAAAGTTCAAATCTTAAAACTTAAACCTAGATGTGCAAGAAAAAACCTGGACATGAAAGCAGAATTCAATGGTTCTGTCTGACGGTTTAAAAATAAAACGAAACTAAAATGAACCGGCTGAGAATGAGCCCAATCTACAGTATTGGCACCACTTATGTTATTTTCATCTCTTCCCTCCCACACACTCAACAGCATAGCTTTCTGCTCCTGTTACAGTACATCTCTCGTCTCTCCTGTTCCTGATCTAAACCCTGAGCCCTCCCGCATCCCAAAACCCTGAGATCTATCTTCTTTTAAGTAAAGGTGTGCCCCTTCTAAATACTGTTTCTCCACTCTGCCTCCCAGTTGGACTCCTAAATGAGCAACGTAATGGCCTTTTCTCCTCAAAACGTTCGCCTGCACCATCTGAACTTCCTGCCTGACCCTCTACGAGTAGGAGAGATGGGATCCATTGGAGATGTGCGATGTCACCGATGTACTTCGGCTCAAAGCTCCATCTGCGCCCGACCCTCCGGCACCTCCGCCCGAGGCTGTTCTCCGAAGTGGCCCTGGACTGTTTCTCAAAGCCATCAGGCTGGGGCCCCTCACAGCCAAGCTCTCGCCCCTTCCTCCATAGCCACTCTGAGAGGAAGAAGAGGAGGAGGATGAGGGAGGAGAAGATGAGGAAAGGGAGATGGGCGGAGGAGGAGGTGGTGGAGGGAGGAGGGCAAGGGACTGGGAAGAGGTATGGGAAGAAACGTGATGCGAGTGGCCATGAGAGGAGGATGAAGATGAGTGGTGGTGGCCTCCTCCTCCTCCACTGCCTCCTCCCCACTCTCTCTCTCGGCTGTCTCGGTACAGGTGTGGCGTGCTCTGGTGGTGGTACTGCTGCGGCACATAGCGGAGGTGATGGTGCGAGGACGAAGACGATGCTGACGAGGCGGAGGAGCGAGAGCTTGGAAAGCCACGGGCGCCCATGCCGTCTAAATCCCTCTCTCGGATGGAGATATGCTCCCCTTGGCTGAAGCCGGCTGTACTGTTTTGACTGCGCCAAGAGGGCGGCACCGCTGAGTTTTGGATGCCGTGGCTCCACTGGCTGCCGGAGCGGGGAACGGGACGGGACGGCCAGCCCCCGGGTCCGGATGAGGGAGGGTTGGGGTAACCTTGATTGTAAGCCTCAGCAGGGATGCCGCTCAAAGCCATGTTACTAAAGCCCAGGCGCATGCTTTCCGAGTCAAAGGACTCAATTTCTCGAGCTTGGTGTTCGAGCAGAGCCCGGATTCGCTCAGAGCGCTCGTTCTGCAGAGACAACATCTCCTCCTCGATCTGAAGTGAGGCAAAAAGGTGACCGCAAGAAAAAGAGTGAGAAAAGTGGGCTATGCATTTAATTCTTATTACAGTATTATAGTGTCATCTTATTGAAATCAATTGTGAGTTAAGTTTCATTTATATTATTATCAATGCTGAAAACAGTTTTACTGCTTAATATTGCGTAAACCATTAAATATTTGTAGGATTCTTTTGTAACATTATAAAATGTAATACTCCCATTTTGATCAATTCAATGCATCCTTGGTGAGAAGGATAATAATAAAAAAAAATGTTTTTTTTAAATCCCCAATTTTGAAAGCTAGTGTAAATAATACAAGGACAGTTCACCCAAAAACGAAAATTCTGTCATCATGTACTCACCTTCAAGTTCTTCCAAACCGGCAAGAGTGAGTTTATTCTGATGAACATTTAAGAAGATATTTTGAAGAACGCGGGTCCCCACTGACTTCCATAATATGAAAAATAAAATGCTATGGAAGTCATCGGGGACCAGAAATGGTTTGATTACCAATATTCTTCAAAATATTATCTTCTGTGTTCAGCAGAAGAAAGAAATTTGTAGAGGTTTGGAACAACATTGTACGTAAATGATGACAGAATTATAATTTTTGGGTGTAGTATCCCTTTAAAGCAGATCATTAGGTTTTTGAACAAGTTTTTTGCCATCATAACTAATTCATTCAGGAATATCCAACCCATTTCTCTCTCTTACCCTCTGCTCAAGGAGAGCTCTCCGTATAGACACTCTCTGCTCCAGGTCTTTGACCTCTCTCTCGTGTTGTGTGTCTGTGTGCATCTTTATTTTGCTCTGATAGGCGTTTAGCAGCTCCAATTCCTGCTGCAGCTGCATGCGCAGCGCTCGGTACTCGTCCTCCTGAGTCTCATCCAATCGCAACTGTTAGGTAAACAAAAGAGGCAGGACATCAGTAGAGAAGCAGCCATTAAAGAGATTTAGGTCCAGTGTGGTACAGGAACTGTGGATTAAGTGTGAAAACCTCATGAACCATGTCAAGAAAAGTTCCTGTCATATTTGACTTCAAAATCTAAATAAACAAATAATTTTATTTTGTTAAAGGAAAATTAAGCGTATTTTAGGTCCATTAGTTTTTTTTGTTTTGTTTTTCACATTATTGTGATGTAAAAAATAAATATGAAAAAGATACATTACTAAAAGCACTAACTTACTGCCTTTATATTATGCAGACTAAAGGCCCGTTCACACCAAGGACAATAACTATAAAGATAATGATATTAGCATCCACACCAGCGGACGATATTGTCTGTTTATTCTAAGCGCATGCTCGTCTGCCGCTTTAAATTCTCGAGCTCTTTACAGCAGGATGGATTCTTATTGGCTGTCAATGTTTGTATCGTTCATCAGCTCGAAAAAATCGTTCTGAAAGTGATTCCAACGATATCGTTTCTCTGTGCCTTTATCTTTATAGTTGTGGTGTGGACTCTGCTATTCTTTAATATTGAGAACGATTTTTAGAGCTATATCTTTATCGTGCTTGGTGTGAACAGGGCTTTAGTATTGTAAAACTATTAAAAATAGTATTACAATAAGCCATTGAGAAAAAATTCTTGACTGGTTTATGTGAGATTAACTCAAATATGTGTTTGCATACATGCATTATTCATTCTGGTTACTGTGATTGTGCACCACTGAAAGTGAAACAAAGCATTAAAGAAGGTCTCTCCTTGCCTTACTCACAGCCTGTGTGGACAGCATGTCTTTGATGGAATGGTCGTACTGCTCGGCCAAGATGGCCAGTTTACGTGTTTGCTCCTCTTTGAGTCTCTTCAGTACGGTTTTATGCTCGGATTTGGGCGTGGTCTCCAGCAGGTGGTTGCGCAAGGCTTTGTATTGTCGTGTCTGAATCTTACAGGTGTCTTGGAACTGACGTTTGATCTGGAGCTCTTTCGTCTGAAAGAACAAAGTGCAAGAAACATACTTTAGCACTTGACATTTAAGCAAACAAATGTCTTCTATTCCTCTGGTGTGTATTTACGTCACTAGAATGTTTGATTAGGTGTCATTTAGATGGTTCAGTTTAATAGAAGTTCTCTGTGGTATCTTACCCTCGCAACTGCCAAACATGTCTCTTTTCAAAAACAAACATCAGTCAGTGAACATTAGAGTTGTGTGTGGCACTAAAATCTGAATTCAGAATGCCTTTTAAATTCCAATTCAGTCTGAATTTATATAACAAACCAGATGCATTGGAATGCATTTGAATGAAGTAGAATTAAAATTGGACAAAAAAGAATGATTTAATGATTTTTAAATTCCCAAATTGCTCTTTTGTGCAAAGATCTAGATCATAATTAATAACCTTAACAATAATAATAACTAGTAGGGCTGTGCGATATTGAAGAAAAATGCGTTATGCGATAACTCATTAAATAATGTGATATTCGATATGCAATACGATAATGCTTAAAGTGCCACATGCTCAGATGAAACCGTTTTACTCAGCTGTTGCTGAGTCAGTTCTGTGAAATTCTTTAACTATCTTGTGTCATATATATATGGTTATAAGAGTTCCTGTAAAATCACAACAAATTCCTTGTGTTTGCGCACACTTAAGTGGTGAATAAAGCTCATTCTGATTCTAAGAAAGCACCCCTACAGCAACTTCTGAAAGTGAACGATAGTGTTTTACTCGAGCATTACATAAAAATGTCATTTTAACATGAGTTTAGAAACTGAATAATAAAAAGGAAAAATAAAACACTGCTTAGTACTTACTCTTTGAATTCAATATACACTGATTCTTATTATAGCTACAAAAGTTATTTAGGTGGCCCCAAATATTGCAAGCTGTAGCGATATGCATATTGCGATATGTACATTTGCGATATTTCGATATATTGCACAGCCCTAATAACTAGGAAATAATATGTTCATTTTGCAATTCATTGCATTCACTCGTAGTCATAAAAAAATTCTGAATTTAGTCCAACCCTGTTGTGCATCTCACAAACACTAAACATTCCCTCACCTTTAAGCTCTTGGGTTGCTGGCGGACCTCCACAGCATGTTTCTGACGGAGTTCCTGCTCACGCCGCTTATTATACTCCATCTGGTTGGCCAGTTCGCTCTGGTGCTGCGTTCGGATCAGGTCGGCCCGAGTGTGCTGGACCAGCCCCAGCTGCCTGAACTCCAACTCTTGAGTGGACTCGTGATGTCTCAACAACATGGCACACTCGAGATCCTTCTGAGTCTGACGTTTATTCAAGTCCTACATGGACAAATAAAGATATAGCAAGAGATCACAGACAAAAAGTGAGGTAGAAAGCAAAAAAGAAAGGGAAAAGCACTCATAAATGTGTTTGTCTAACCTCTCTGAGCAGGTCCTGCTCTAGATTGTGTCTCGCGAGCAGCATCTTTCTCTTATATTGTCGGCACTGCAGCTCATAATACTGCCTCTGTCGCCGTAATAACGAAGCCTCTTCCTCAGCCTGGATCTGCTGCAGACACTCTTTCTGCCTCACCAACCATTCCTGCTTCTCTCGCTTCGGCGTGGACTGGTTCTCACTCAGCTCCTGTTGCCATAGTAAAGGATTTCAGAGTGACAAAAGCAAGTTAAGGATAAGTAATGGGATTGATGAATATGATGCAAAAGACATGAACAGTTTGACCAATTTAATATTTATTGCTACATCAAGTAGAGTTACTCTGAATTCATAGTCATGAAGCCATAAGGAGAGTTGACTCTTCGACAGCGTACCTCCTTGAGCTGCTCCTTGCGTTGCCTGTACTGGCGTTTCTGGGAATCCAGCAGGCTGTTGAGCTCTTTCTTCTGCTGGTTCAATATGTGCTGTTGAAATTTTTTCTCTTCCGCCTGTGCAGCTTTAATCTGAAGAAAAAACAAAAACATAAATATGTATAAACACACAACCGTTCAAAACTTTAGGGAAATTAATACTTCTATTCAACTAGGATACATTAAATTGATGAAAAGTGACAGTAAAAACATTTATAATGTTGTTTCTATTCACCAAAAATAATGAAAAACAATGTATTAATGTCCACAAAAATAATAAGAAATGTCACAAACACCAAATCAGGATATCAGAATGATTTCTGAGGGATCAAGTGACACAGAAGACTGGAATAATGGCAGCAAACTTAGCTTTTCCATCAAAGGAAGAAGATATGTTTTAAAATATATTAAATAAAAAAAGCTATTTAAAATTGTAATAACATTAGTACAATATTTGTTTTTCCTGTATTTTCGATCAAATAAATGCAGCCTTTGTATGAATATGATATTCCCATTCTTGCACATAATAGAACAAGGGATTGTGAAAGGTCTAGTATCTTTCTTTTTTATTTCTCACCTCTTTTTCCAGAATGGCCTGATGTTTCTTACTCAACTTGTCGGCTTCACTGCTAAAGTTGTTTCTCTGGGTCTCCAGCTCTTTGTCCAGTCTGAGCTGATGTTCATCCATCTCAGACTTGAGTTTGTTCTCCAGAGCCAGCAGTTGTTTCTGGTGCTGCCTCCTCATGCGCTTGTATCCGGACATCTGCTCCCTCAGAGCTGAGCCCTGTTCATGCTCCTGAATCTGACGCGTCACCTGGAAAGAAAGAAAGGGAGAGAGAAGAGAAGCTTGTCTATCTTAACTTCTGATATAAAGAAAAATGGACTCTGAGCTGCAGGTAAGTCAGGAGCTCACAAGAGAGGCTGTGCGGATGGTGGCGAAATGGTCTCTGTTCCTGTGCACCCTCCTCCGAGCGGCCGAGGATGCCTGCTGTGGAGACTCCATCTCTGGCTGATATGGGTCGTCGTAAATATTATCACGTGCCTGACAGACAGACGGACAATTAGAAATTAGTCGAGGAAAAGAACATTTCAGAAGATTGTGCACTGTCTGGCCTTGTTTACGTACAGTGGGGCGGTGAATGATGGAGCTGTTAGACATGACTGTCTGCTCTCCCTCCTGCATCATGGCCATCTCAGCACTGTCGTCGGAGCCATCGGCCAGGCTGTTGACTGAGGAGCTCTGGGAGCTGGCGCTGATGGACATAGAGGGCACAGACTGAGAGCTCTCCATACTGTTCACCGTGCCCATCTGCAAGAGGTACTGCTCTGCTTCCTACACACACACACAAACAAAAAAAGATGTCATGGCTTTTCCTGTTTTCTGCAGTATACTGTAGAATACCACAAAAGAGCAGAAACTGGGCTGAACTGGACAGAAGGATCAAAGACAATGCTTGACCATCCTTTGGATGTACCTCTTCCTCCTCTCCTCCTTCCTGTGTGGGGCCGTTGAGAGTTTCCTGAAACAGGATCTTCTTCATTTTCCTGTACTGCAGGTTGTCCAGCTCTCGTACAGCGTCTTTGGTGCGCGTGATCAGATCCATCACTACAGAATGAGGGCGCTCTCGGCATAGGAAATGGTGCTGTGAAGGGAATACATGATGTGAGCCACATAGCTTCATTACACAATCTCAGTGTGTACGTAAAGATAGATGAGCTACAGTTACAGCAGTTATATTTGTCATACTAATAATAGCTATTTATGATGTAATTGTCCATTTTATCACCTTACTTTACAGCTTAAGACGTGATTTATTAGGAATCCGGTGTGAGCTATTAGTCACCAGCCACTAGTGTAAAAGTACCTTTTGTATGTTTCTTATTTTTACTATTGTTCTTGTGATTGTTATTCTGTCTCTTGCATAATACAAATCAATGGCAACCTGTACAATCATATGTTAAAGTTGCAAAACAGAAACGTATAATGTTACAAAAGAGTTCCATTTCAAATAATTGCTGCTGCTCAGACGCAGTACTGCAACATTTACCATTTATGTTACAAAAACAATTATTACAAAAAATGCATTCAACATTGATAATAAGAAACATTTATTGAGCACCAATTCATCATATTAGAATGATTTCTGAAGGATCATGTGACACTGAAGACTGGTTGCAGAAAAATCTGATTTTACAATACATTACAATTGAAAACAGTCCCTTTAAATTGTAACTTTCCACAATATTGCTGGTTTTACTGTATTTTGATTAAATGAACGCAGTCTTGGTAATCATAAAAAGTCCTTTCAAAAACAGTAAAAATCTTTGACCTCCATCCTCTGAATGATACAGTAGTGCGTACTTTTTCAAATGTCTCCAAATTTAGGTCATACTGTCTTAAAAATATGCTGAGATATAATAAACGCTCTTTGATAGATCAGACTGATCACATGCAATGGCCAAGGAAGTAGTGGTTGAATTTGCACAGTTCAAACAGCCAAAAACCCCATATTCAAAAACCCCTTTCCATATTCAAAACACGTTTGAGCTAAGAATGGCACGTTTCACATGGGTTCTGCCATACATTATTTTCAGTATTTGAAAAAGACATTTCATCCAATTTTATTTCTATATTGTACTGGAATATAAAGTGCATAATGTGATTTTTTTTTCAAACTAATAACAACAAGGCGATTAGGTAAATGATGACAGACCTAGCAAGAACAAAAGTTCCAAGGGGGAGAGAAAATATGTGAATGAAATAATGAATACAGAGTCAGAAAGTGTGTGTGTGTGTGTGTTTGTGTTCAAGTCTCACATTGAGCAGCACATCTGAGGTAGGCCTGTCCTGAGGGATCTTTTGAAGACAAGAGTCCACAAAGTTACGGAAGTAGTCCGACCTGCATTAAAGAGAGGGAGCGACAAAGGAAAAGTTAAACACACACAGAATACATAAAAGACAAATATACAGAAAACATGATGCTACAATAAAAATGAAAACTGTCATTTAAAAATTTTATATTAACCTTATTTTCAATAGACAAATGGACACGGGCTGCCCAGCCATTTTGAAATTTGTTGTGGAAGGCTTCCAGTCAGCAACTTCCAGTTAATTGAGCTGTACAATAGCACTTGATTATGCTGCTTTATTTTTCAGGCTAGAGATCGTAAACATATCATTGTTTTACTGCTGTGATTTACAGTGTGAATAGAAATCTTCCTCATCTGACGGCTGCTTTTAGACCGGATTATGAATGAGAGATGAAGCCACTGAAACTGACAATCCTTAAAACCTCATGTGCGACAGTATATGACCTCTATCAGTTTCTCCTCACGGCAGTCAAAAGCTTTGCATAACAGTCTCTCAGCAGCGAGAGAAAGCAGCTGGAATAAAGACAAAGAGCTCAATTCTAACTTCTACTGCATCAAACCCAAACTGCAGTTTTATCTTCACAAAACAGTCTCCTCTTGTTTTTTTCCTCAGAATCAGAGAACATTCCCTTTCATTACAGGTACATAGTCCATGGACATGTTGATAATGGATGATTTATTATATATATATATATATTTATTTATTAGGGATGCTCCAATCAGGATTTTTGCAGCCGATACCGAGTACCGATTTCTTGTCATGGTGATCGGCCAATACCGATGCCGATTCTGATGCTTCAAGCCAGAGATGGGCACTCGACATTTTTATAGACTTCAGACTTGACTCAGACTCTACCTAAAATGACTCCAGACTTGATTCTAAAAATTTAAAAGCAACTCGAGTCTTTTATCCTTAAATACTTATATAACT
>NW_015505312.1:267469-273378 GCF_001515645.1 Sinocyclocheilus grahami | reverse complement strand
TGCACCCCCCCCCCGGCACCCACCCGACCCGGGAGCCGTAACACAGCACCATTTTAAGTGAACAGCGCGTCAAAACAGCGGAGCGGATCACATAACAAGCGCTGGGGTCATTTATGGTAAATATCTTTCAGCGCTATATCTTCTAGTATTTTTATCAAAAGCCAAATGCTTTTTCTGTCACATGGCCTCACATGTATCTAAACGTAAAACTAAAAATGCAATACATGAAAAAAATTTTTTTTTTCAGACTTCTGCTTGGAAGAAAATATAGAGGCCTCGCCTTGGAACTTTAATTTAAACGCTTTATTCAAGCCCTTTCAGCTCCGTGCGCTCTCTCTTTCTCCGGACGCGTGCCGGCATCAAAAGCGGCGGATGACGCGGTTATTTTAACAACAACCGAAGCAACAAAACACAGCAGAAAACAACAATGCTGCAAATATATATGTGTGTATATATATATATATATATATATATATATATATATATTCATATTTATATATGATTTATATTATACATAAATATATATACAGTGGTGTGAAAAAGTGTTCAGACTGAAGAGTAAAAAAAGAAAGGGAAACATTTAAACTACTGAAAGAACAAAACAGTTCGGTCACGGTTATATCCACGGGCGCTGCGGATATCCGTGGGTCGGGTAATAAAAATATGCATTCTGATTATTTGCGGGTGGGTCACGGGTGGATAAAATAAATCATAAATGATACAAATATTAACTAAAAAATTTTTTTTAAATACATAGTTTTTTTTCATTAGGCAGACATTTAATTTGTGTGTGTGTTCGCCTGATCGGGAAGTTGCAGTGACAGAAAAGGTGACATCCCAGATAAAATTTGAAAGGCGTAAAGCCTGTGTTAATGCTATTGAGTAGGCTAATATGGCCAAAGAAGATATTTTGTTTTATATTCACGGCGCTGCGGATAATCCGTGGGTCGGGTAATAAAAAAAATGCATTCTGATTATTTGCGGGTGGATAAAATAAGTCATATATGATGCAAATATTAACAAATTTTTTTTCATCAGGCAGACATTTCATTTGTGTGCCTGTGTGTTCGCCTGATCGGGAAGTTGCAGTGACAGAAACGGTGACATTCCAGATGAAGTTTGAAAGGAGTAAAGCCTGTGTTAATGCTATTGAGTAGGCTAATATGGCCAAAGAAGTTATTTTGTTTCATAAACAAATGTTCATTTAAAAGCAGCCCAGCGTATTATGGTACCATTATCCCTTACGGCTTTGACGAGGTTTTGTTCCGTCCTCCACGCTATGACAACTCACACAAGACTATTTTTAGCCAAGCAGCGCGGAGAGCCGCTTCAGAAAAGTCAGCTCCGCGATCAGCTCCGGTGGCAGTGGAGCCGTAACTCGCCGCAGACGTGTGCAGTGAGGCGCAGATCAGCTCTAACGTCACTGAATCTGCTGTTAAAAATGAACCATCCATTCATCATATCATCATGCCAAACATACACGACAAATAAATCGTGTATGATTCATTGTTTCTTGAAACGTCATAGCATTTCCACACCGGCGATGACATGACTGCGGCGCCAAATCATTTATGTCCCCACGCATCATGTACGTCGTCATGCGTTGAAGTCATCAAATTGCGAATGGCCAAGTTAGTGAGTACCGATTGAGTCATAAAATGTGATTATCGGCCGATACCGATCTCCGGCCGATCGATCGGAGCATCCCTAATATATATATATATATATATGCAGCTGTTGTTGTGTAACACTAAATTCTAATAACATAGAAGTTTACCCACAAATTGCAAAACAGACAAACAAATAAATTGATTGCAAATGCAGAGGAAAAAGACTAAACCAAACGGTTAAGAGAATGAAAGAACAGGAAATAAAAATCTAGATCAAAGTTCTCACCAGTGGTTTGACGCTAGGACAGGGCTTTCGTTTTGCGCAATGTGGTATAAGGCACTCATAGCATTCATATTGAACAAGGGTGGCTTCCTTTCAGCTAGAGAGAAAGACAAATGGAAATATAAAACCAGTGCAAACACACACACACACACAAAAAGAATTAAGTCAGAAGAAAAGGATGGGAGATCAGAATTAGTGCTGCAATGACAGAGACTAAGAGGTATGAGTGAATAAATGAAAACGCTGGGAGGTTGAGGGTGACAGAAAGAGAGGGTGAGACCAAGAGAAAGAGTAGAAGCTAGTTAGCTTACAACCCAAAGCAGCTTAGACACTAAAACCCAAATCCCTTTCCCTAGCAAAAGACAGACACAACACAGAGTCACATGCAGCGAAACACGCTGGCCTAAATAAACCCCCTTAATACTCGACATGACCTGAAGTTTCAGAGGTCAGTGGGAGGTGGGAAGTCATGGATCACTTTCAAACCATCACAAACCTAGTTCGATGCAGGTGATGCCAAGAGACCAGACGTCCACCTTCCCATCATACTGCCCCTCGTCCATGGCTAGAATCACTTCTGGGGCCATCCTAAACACGAGAGGGGACGGATCATGATAAACAGGACTGTCTTTGCTCTTTTGAAACAAATAAAAGCACTATCTACTATGCTCAGACATTTTAATATTCACAATGCAGGTTCTTCCCAGTTCATTTATGGACAAAAGCAATTTAAAACAAAGATTTTATGGCCAGCAATGTGACTGCTACAATAATTTTAATGTGCTTTTTATTTGGCCATGAAATGTGTTAAAGCTTATGTTTTCCAATCTCTTACAAGTATGAAGTGTTAAAGGCATAGTTCACCCAAAAATAAAAATGCATTAATTGTCATTAATTACTCTCCTTAATGTCGTTCCAAAACCGTAAGACCTTTAATCAATGATTTTTTTCTTTTCTGGATCAGTCCGCCACCATTCATGACAGTACCATCACAACATCAGCAGCACCACAAGCATGAGTCATGATACTCTCGAGAATGGCGGCAGAGACTCACCCGGAAAAGAAGAAATCCTTGAACAAAGTCGTTATTTTTGTTTTCTTTGTGCACAAAAAGTATTCTTGTAGCTTCATAACATTACTGTTGAATCACTGATGTCACATGGAACTTTTTAACAATGTCCTTACTACCTTTTTGGACCCTGAACATGAAAGTTGCGTTGCTGTCTATGGAGGGTATAATCAAAACTTTAATCTTAATTTGTGTTCTGAAGATGAACAAAGGTCTTACGGGTTTGCAATGACACCCATTACCCAGGGTAATTAATTAATGACAGAAATTTAATTTTTGGGTGAACAATCCTTTTAAGACATTTTAATTAGGGCTGGGAAAATAATTAAATTAAATTAAAGCCTTAATTTCAAAGGCATCTTGAATTTAAATTTCAGAAGCATAAACTGTGCTATAAGTGGTAGATTCAGTTCATCTATCCAAACACTAGTTTAAATATTAGTTCAGTGATTCAGTTCAAAATTCTGATTCTGAAATTTGTGTGTTGTCACTCAAAATGTTAATCTTGGTCTCTGTTAGTCTCTGTGTGGTGCATTAAGTGTCTTAGTTACTTAGATTACCCTTAGATTAAGACTTAGTTACCCTGCTGAATGAAAGTATTAATTTCTTACTGATCTTACTAACCCCAAACTTTTAAACTGCAGCGTATTGTTATATCAATGTATAAAAATGCTATGATTACTTGTTTACGCTCATTTAGACAAGCAAACCTGACTATAATTATAAGATGACTTCAAGTAAAACCAAATCATAGAATATAGTCCCTTCAACCAAATAATCAATTGCATTTACAACTTACCAGTAAGGTGTACCCACAAAAGAGTTGGCAGGAGAAACAATTGAGGCAGAGCCAAAATCTCCAAGCTTCACCTGACCTGGCTCAGTTAGCAGAATATTACCGGCCTTCACATCTCTGGAAAAAGAAAAACACAGAAATAAAGACCTATGCATCTTCAGGCCCTGAAAAAAATCTATTGACAACAAGCTGAGAATCTTCAACAAAGCGAGCTGATGTAAAGATAAAAACAGAAAGCAGGAAGGGTCTCACCTGTGTATCATGTTGTGAGAGTGAAGGTAGGCGAGGCCCTGAAGTGCACCGTGGGTAATAGCAGCTATTTCCACCTCCTGCAGAGGCTTTTTATGCACTGTAGGATAAAAAGACAAAATATTTCACAGTGGGAAAACAACACAATCCAGAAATCTGATGATTACAATATTTACACCTGCATAAACCAACTGATGATGGTACAACTACAGCACAGCAAATATAAACGGACACCTCTAATGAGGGAGAGCATAACAGCTTTATTTGAAAAGAAAGGAGGACGTGAGGAAGGATAAACATGAACTACTCACCCTCTAAAAGATCAGAGGCTGATCCTAGACAGTATTCCATCACCAGCTAACAGGAGAGACAGACAACATTAGCACACGGCAGACAAACACGTCGCTCACATACATATGTGTACTTGCTTACCCATGCTGTGTGCTCTCTGAGGTAGCACCCTTTGTATTCGATGGTATTGGGGTGTCTGAGCTTCTGCAAGAACTTCACCTCCTTTATGATGTCCTGCCATTTCTGGGGACCAACACACCAAGCATTAGTAAAAACATGATTTGTGAGTTTCAAACTGTCTGATTCAGTACTAGAGATTCAAATTGTATTGATCCTGACCTCATTAGACTGCTTGCCACTGAACGACATCTTCTTGATGGCCACCACTTCGTTGGAACGTACATCATGAGCCTGAAAGAAATATACGGTCATACAGAGCTTGTACACAAATGTCTACGGCACACAAATATTGGCATGGCTTGCTTACAAAGTACACGGCTCCAAAGCTGCCATGACCGATCTCGCGGAGATCAGTGAACAGCTTCTCAGGATCATCCCTGTAGAAGAGCTCAGACACCTCTGAGTCCTTCGGGGTCCCAGTTCGCACACTGGCAGGCATGACTGGCTCCTGGGATGGAGAACAATAGAGAGAGAATGTGTAGCTATGTATGCGAAATAAGCAATTGTGTTGTATTATTAGGGCTGGGTTTTGACACAAATTTAACGATTCGATTCTCATTCACAAGCTTGTGATTCGATTATATTGGATATATATCAGGTACAGTACATGGCAAATTTTCTCAAGGAAAAATAATTTCTCAACTAATGCTGCAAAATATACATGAGAGCCAGTTCGTAATACATTACTATAATATTGAAGGTTAAATTTGACTGATTTGTTCAAATTACATTTAAGTTTTTTTAAATAATAAAGTTACAATTACATAATATTTCTACTTCAATTCGTTTTTTTTATATAAACAATGGTGGCTGTCATAACTTGATGGATTTATTCAAACAAAAATTAAACATTGAAGAACAGTAACATTTATAATGAATATGTTATATGGTGCATATATTTAGCTAAATGCCCCTCTCTACAGTTTATTTTTCTATCTGACTAATGAGTTTATGGTTACCGAGGTAAATGTGACGTTACGTGACACATTGTTTACAAGACGTTATATTGACGTCTTTGCGCAGAGGAAACACTGATTGAGCGATTACATGAGACAGGATACGGATTATAAAGTTGTACTCTTTCTTTTAACTTGCCTTCGGATGTTTAGTCATGTTTATTTTGTGCTGAAACTGGTATTAATGTGGAGAAGATTAGTTCACGTGCGCCTCGCGCTGCCACTTTTATTGAACTGAGGCGCTACAGCGATCTATCACTCCACATTAAACGGCGCCAAAACGGCATTTATTGTTGAATACTGCAATACAATGGACAGAATTTGAAATCTGAGACTTGTCTGAGATCTGAGAGTTTCATATTAAAAGTACCAAAGCACAATGCTTATTGCGATATATTGGATGGGAAGTGCCCTTCAGTGTTCTGTCCATTAACTGAAAACAGGCTAGACTAATCGATTCTTGGGATTTAAGAAT
>NW_015505312.1:246714-266448 GCF_001515645.1 Sinocyclocheilus grahami | reverse complement strand
TTAGGGCTGGGTTTTGACACAAATTTCACGATTCGATTCTCATTCACAAGCTTGTGATTCGATTATATTGGATATATATCAGGTACAGTACATGGCAAATTTTCTCAAGGAAAAATAATTTCTCAACTAATGCTGCAAAATATACATGAGAGCCAGTTCGTAATACATTACTATAATATTGAAGGTTAAATTTGACTGATTTGTTCAAATTACATTTAAGTTTTTTTAAATAATAAAGTTACAATTACATAATATTTCTACTTCAATTCGTTTTTTTTATATAAACAATGGTGGCTGTCATAACTTGATGGATTTATTCAAACAAAAATTAAACATTGAAGAACAGTAACATTTATAATGAATATGTTATATGGTGCATATATTTAGCTAAATGCCCCTCTCTACAGTTTATTTTTCTATCTGACTAATGAGTTTATGGTTACCGAGGTAAATGTGACGTTACGTGACACATTGTTTACAAGACGTTATATTGACGTCTTTGCGCAGAGGAAACACTGATTGAGCGATTACATGAGACAGGATACGGATTATAAAGTTGTACTCTTTCTTTTAACTTGCCTTCGGATGTTTAGTCATGTTTATTTTGTGCTGAAACTGGTATTAATGTGGAGAAGATTAGTTCACGTGCGCCTCGCGCTGCCACTTTTATTGAACTGAGGCGCTACAGCGATCTATCACTCCACATTAAACGGCGCCAAAACGGCATTTATTGTTGAATACTGCAATACAATGGACAGAATTTGAAATCTGAGACTTGTCTGAGATCTGAGAGTTTCATATTAAAAGTACCAAAGCACAATGCTTATTGCGATATATTGGATGGGAAGTGCCCTTCAGTGTTCTGTCCATTAACTGAAAACAGGCTAGACTAATTGATTCTTGGGATTTAAGAATCGATATTGTCCCGTAAAAATGAGAATCGATTAATAGAGATATCGATATTTTTTACCCAGCCCTATGTATTATGTTTATCTGCAATATCACAAAAACAAGGCATTGAGTCTCAACTTCTCAACAGGTCGTATCTTTACTGAGACATAACTCAGGACTTCCTATTAGGACTGTCATTATTGATTATTCCAGAAATCAGCCGATTATCGTGACTATTAATCAAGAAATTACTTTACCGATTACTTTTAATTGTAATCAAGGATTTTTAAAAACTGAGTACTCAAGTTAAATTGAGTAATCATGACAGCCCAACGTCCAAAATGAATAAAACCAAATCTTAGAGCCAGTGAAAATGGCTTAAAGCCACCAGGCACTACCTTCATTAGGAAGATAATACATAGTTAAAATAGTAAGATAATGACCTTGATATAGCCTCAGTGACGTGAGTGATTTGAATCAAGGACATACGGTCTTTGAAGACCACATCGGTTTCAACACGCGAGTCACGTAATGGCTTATCTCGATACAAAAATGTACTAACTGGTTTGTCTAAGATGCTATTAAGTTTTTTTTCCAAAATACCATGAGGCATCAATTCCTTGACCAAGTAAACGGACTGAAAATATGAGGAACAAAAATCACATTTTAGTTACAGGTGCAGTTTACATGGCTATGCAGGGTAAAACTGTTAAGTGACCACACTGTCATAGATAAACAACAATGGCTAAGACATATTTACAGCTCGATTCACCTGTCAAAAGGGTAATTCTAAGCTGTCAATTTACACATTTGTTTGGGGAGCAACATTTGGCAGGATGTGCTATTTTTTAATATTATATCAGATTACTCAATTAAGCAACCGATTAATGGATCAGTAAAGTATTTTTTTTAACGGCAAAAAATTTATTTTACAATATTAATGTTTATACTGCATTTTTGATCAATTAAATGCAGCATTGGTGAGCATAAACTTTTTAAAACATTTAAAAAAATCTTTTGAATGGCAGTGTAAAGCCCAGTTCAGACTACACGATTTTAGCCCGATTTTGGCACGATCTGCTTGACGTAGGGTGTCGTGGGGATTCGTAAACGACAATGGGCGTCGGGATGCAAGATTCAACCGATTCATCACGTGAAGTGTGTCATAGTGGACGACAACCAATGTCACGTCTGCGGTGCTTCAAGACGTTAACACAGAAAGACTAGAATGTTTATTTTTTTTCCATCATCCACAACGAGTTCCGTCACGTCAATGTCAATTTTATTTCTATAGCACAACTAAACAACAACAGTTGACCAGTGTGCTTTACACCAATACAAGAGACAGTAAAATATCAATATATAATTAAGAAAATTATAAAAGCAAAAACACACTGTGCAATACATTTCATTACTGACCATATGCCAATTCAAAAAGGTACGTTTTTAACCTAGATTTTAAAACCAATATGGTTGGAGCAAATCTAAAATTGGAGGGTAGTGCATTCCACAATCTGGGAGCAGCTACTGAAAAGGCACGGTCACCCCTACTTTTCAGCTTTGATTTCAGAATACATAGCAATCTCTGATTAGACGACCGGAGAGACACAACTGGATGATGTTCTGTCAGTAAATCCGAAAGGTAAGGAGGGGCCAGACCATTTAAAGATTTAAATACTAAAAGAAGAATTGTGACACAGGCCGATAGGCCTTCGTACATGTTTTCAAACATAACAAAATGAAAGAGAGACAACGGTATCGGTTCTGCTAGGTGGATTTTTACAATGGAGGAAATGTTCGTGGCACTATGGTTTTTAGACCGAGTGAAAAAAGGCCAAATAAAAACTATTTTACCTAGGGATGCACCGAATGTTCGGCAACCAAAATTATTCGGCCAAAAATAGTGAAAAGACCAAATAAATTGTACTGAACAATGACGTGACGCGATCAAATAGAGGCGCGCGCTAATGCAGCAAACATGACGGCAGTGTGGAAGCATTTAAAGCTGTTTGAGAAAGAGGCAAAAATCATTACAAGCACCGACAGCGAGAGACTGTTTAGTACTGCATCGCATGTCTTCGATGAGAAGAGGAAGGGTGGTTGTTGCTGGTTACTGTATGATGATTAAAATCGCGAAATGCCCTTAAACAAATAAACTGCAGAATGTTATGTTTTCTAATACACGCAGGAATTGCAGGTGTTCAAACATCGCTGCACGAGCTCGCGGCGGCAGGGTTCAAAGTCCAAAGTGCGAGGGAAATCTGTGCTGAAACTGTTACTCGTCAGCTGCTCAGTAACATTTTTATGAATTTTTACAAGGCATGTGACAATGCGATACGTGCAACAAACTTCTTCCCAAATTCGTAATGAGAATCATTTGTCAACAAAAAGAAGCACTGAGGTCTTCCTGCGGGTTTCTGCCTAAATAAAAGTTGAGAAAAAGAACTCCGTCAACATTAATAAATATTATTGTAATTTTACTGTTGCTCTGTAAAATGAAATAAAAAAATTAAAATAATAATTACAACAGCTCTATTAAAACATTTATTGTAACATTTACACACAATGTTCAGACTAGGATCTATAATATTTTCTAATGTTTTAAAATAAGTCTCTTCTGCTGAGCAAGGCTGCATTTATGTGCAAGGCAAAAATACATGCCTGATTCAAGAAGCCAAAAAATATTATTTTACCAACTTATTAATTTTAAGTTAAGTTGTGTTTTATTAGTATAATGTCTGCTAGAATGCTAAAAAATGTTCGGTGTTAAGTAAATATTTTTCAATTGTTGTTTTGTAAAGGACTTTTTTCTTTGAAAAGCAAGACGAAACAGTAAAAAGCACATTTTGGGTATTTCATTTATGCAATGGTGAAAAAATTGGCAAGATTGGGGAAAAAATTTGAAAAACCGTGTTCAGTGTTTCATTTTGTTCGGCTTCTGCCAAGAATTTTCATTTCGGTGCATCCATAATTTTACCTCAGGTCTCTTTGACAGTGCATACTGTCCTCTTCACGCAATCCAGATGTGTTTCCACTGTCAGGTTTTCTATTTTTTTGCACTTTTCAGACAAGACACGCTGTTTGCTAGCCACTGTTTGTTTATGCTCATGTCACTGCCTGTCTAGTCCCGCGCTATCGATGACAGCATGCGCGTCGTTAAAGAGGTAAGCGATGAATGGTCGGGTAGCAACGTGCAGTCTGACATGTTTCTTGTTCAAGACACAACTAAATTTTAGGAGTCAAAACCACATGCCCGGCATAAACATTGTGTAGTCTGAACTGGGCTTAAGTAGGGGGAAAAAAAAGAATAATAAAAAATTAAACCAAAATGCAGGCAAATGGCATAATTCTAAAAAAAGTTTTTGGTTGGGGTGAAAATGTTTTTTGGAAATGGAACCAAGTGTGAAAATAATCAAAATGCCACTCTAAACTTGAATCGTGAACTCCTCTCATCTCTTCTCTGGCTTGGCATATATGCCACAATCTGGTATCTGCAGCACACCATAAAAGACTCAGAAGTCTGTGACCCACTTAGAAGTTGTGAGACTTGGTGCTGCGCATTAATAATGAAGATGCAATAATCTGCCCTGGTTGGATGATTCAAAATCAGATGTGTCGTACCTTCTTTTTCATCTTCTTCATGTTAGCACACCCAGTGCTGTTTGTTCGCACTGTGTGAATATGAAGAAAAACAGACCATCGTTCGACGCATCACACATCTGGTTAATTTACATTCAAACACAATCCATAAAGTACACATGCTTCTCAAAATATAAAGAAAATCCTGGCCTCCATCTCATTTGCATATGCATTTTAAATTCACACATTATGCACAGTGGGAAAAATAAATATGTATTCTGGCTTCAGGAAGAGTGGTTTAGTACAATGTTTGTGAGGGAGTGAAAAAATATTTTGGGCTAAATTATAGTAATGCAATTAACTATTATTGTAAATAATTCATCTGCCGTTTACCACTTTGGTTAATCTAAAATATTTAATAATCATGTTATTAACAATTTGCAAGGCTAAAACATATGGTAGATTAGTAAAAGCAATGTCAATGCAATTTCCTTTTTTCTGTTTCTTGTTACTGTAATTTTCCTTTTTTTTTTTTTTAATCTCATTTAATGTTACTCTAAAAACAGCTACAAGAAACACTTCAATAAAACAAAAATGCAGTAAACAGCATCTTCGCCTCAAATATTTGCATGGTTTAAAGAAAATATTTGTCAGAAACCTGACCTGATGAAACTATTCACATGATCTCCATGCTCTGGCATTGATCGATACTGAAATCTGATCTAAATGTTTACTGGGTGATAGCAGCCCATCTATACTCAAATGAAAAAAACACTCAAACATGAAGACTACGAAGACATTCTCACATTAGTTGGCTTATCAGACAGGTGGAGACTTGCAATTTTTGAGATTCTTTTGCTCTTATCTTGATGTCTTTACTGGCTCTTGAGGCTCAAGGTTTTATAAAAACACAAATACAATCCAAATAATTTTCCACACTGTATCGCCTTTCCTGACTTCACTGAGTGTTGCAGAACTGTAAAAAAAAAAATCACAAACACGGAGCTGTTGTATTAATTCACAAAAATTTAAATCTGAAACACCGCAATCTTGCATACTAAAATATGATTTAACAAACACAATAGACTGTCAGTCTGAGTCTAGACATGAAGATTTACACTCGATACATTTCAAAGACATGCAAATGAATAGAAACCACGTAGATATTTGATTTAAGAGATGGGTGAGGCCTATAAAGTCAACATGGACTGTTCGAAACCTATTTTTACCTCTGTAGTCTGACAAGTTTCTGAATGAAACAATATTAAATGGGAAAAAGTAGGGCGGGACTTGATGTGATCTATTGGGAGTTGACAATGGAGCCAGATGGCTGAAGGGAAGGGGGTTGAAAATGGGGATCTGTGATATCAGTAGAAAAAGGAGAGTTGTTTCCTTATATAAAAGATTATTAAGAGACAACACTGTTTGTAAAAGAAATATCATGCATTAAGAAAGCAAATTACGATTAGGGTCCATTGGCTTTAAAAGTTGTGACATTACTGAATTAAACAGACCTTTTCTTCTGTATTCGAGTGCAACAGATTATCGAAAAACTAAAATGTAGGGTGGGTTCTATTCACTGGTTGTTGATTGGATTGAGCTGCTTGCAGGGTCGGGTTTTAAATGGACTAAATGATTTGAGAAGTCCTACATACGCCACCAGAGAGAATCCTGTAGATTTCACTAGAAAGTTGCATTATGACATTTTGAACACTACAAGGCCAAACCTGTTTTAATAAATGAAACATGCTCGGTTGTTCACAATAGGGCTGTGCGATATTGACGAAAAATGCGATATGCGATACGATAATGCTTAAAGTGCCACATGCTCAGGTTTTACTCAGCTGTTGCTGAGTCAGTTCTGTGAACTTCTATAACTATCTTGTGTCATATATATAGTTATTTGTATGTATGCATGTATGTATTAAGAGCTCCTGTAAAACCACAACAAATTCCTTGTGTTTGCGCACACTTAAGTGGTGAATAAAGCTCATTCGAATTCTGATTCTAATATAACTAGCATACATGTTTCACTTTTTGTGAGAAGAAAGCACCCCTACAACAACTTCTGAAAGTGAACGTTAGTGTTTTACTCGAGCATTACATAATGTCATTTTAACATTAGTGTAATCATTTTAACATGAGTTTAGAAACTGAATAATAAAAAGGAAAAATAAAACACTGCTTAGTACTTCCTCTATGAATTCAATATGCACCGATTCTTATTTAAGCTATAAAAGTTATTTAGGTAAGAGCAGTGAGTGATTTTCTCTTTGTCTTTTGTTCATGGCCCCAAATATTGCAAACCGTAGCGATATGCATATTGCGATATGTATATTTGCGATATTTTGATATATTGCACAGCCCTAGTTAACAATAAGATCAATTACAGGCATTCAGTAAATAATTTTCATTTCATGCCAACTTAGAACATATCTGACATGGAGCACAAAGGACCCATGATAGACATGGCCGTTCCCGACGAACACGTGTTGGGACTTTGATATATTGCACAGCCCTAGTTAACAATAAGATCAATTACAGGCATTCAGTAAATAATTTTCATTTCATGCCAACTTAGAACATATCTGACATGGAGCACAGATGACCCATGATAGACATGGCCGTTCCCGACGAACACGTGTTGGGACAATCAGCTCAGAGAACAACTCCAGAACAGACACTCAGATCAAAATATAATACTTCAACCAGACACCCCTGCACAATAAGTCAGACGGTAACTCAATCACACCGTGGGAGACAAGCAAGGAGGTAAAAGCCAAGGAAGTTCATCTGAGTTTCAAAGCTTTTAGCGGCATAGGAAACTTTTGTCATTTCTGGTTGCTGTAATGAAGACTAGAAAATACATCAAGGAGAAGCACGTCATTTGAGCTCTGTGGATCACCAGTACTTCCTTTGCTTCAAACAGCATGATTACAGGGTGGTGGGGGTCTATGGGATAGAAGCCTATTTCGCATTTCCTGTTTAAAGAAAGGAGGTTCACGTAAGATCTAAGGGAAAACCCACAGCTGCAAATCAACCCACAATACGACTCTTTAGAACAGTAGTGCTCAATTTGCACATTTTGGATATCAGTATATTTAAGGGATGGTTCACTCAAAAATGAAAATTCGGTCATCATTGACTCACCCTCACGTCATTCCAAGCCCATTCGTTCATCTTTGAAACTCAAATGATTTCATTTTATAAAAACCTAAGAGGGTTCTGACCCTTAACTTTAAAGTTAATGTAATCCAAACTTTGATTCAAAGAATTCCTAAAAACACTGATTAATTGTTTAAATGTGAATAAAATCCTAAATTAAATCTGTTCATCGTATAAAGCAACGATGTCTACTCAGATGATTTTTTTTATTCTTATGATTATGTTTACCATGTCTTTTATGGACTTTTAGAAGCATCAAAGTTTTAGCCACACTGATTTTCAATTGAATGAGTAAAATATATCAGGTTTATTAAAAAAAATAAAAAATTAAGTAAACCTTCATATAGGCTTGGATTAGGGTGAGTAATTTTTGAAAGCATTATCATTTTTGGATGAAACATCTGTTAACCCCACCTGATTTATATCTTCAGTTCACACATATAGGCTCCAAGACCTGGGTGTGTCATCCAAAACCTGCAGCAATCAAGACTGAGAAGTGCATCTTTACAAAGTATCGATGAGGTCTTTGACAGTCTTCTAACGTTACACAATAAATATCAAGTATTGATTACACTTAGCCTTATGTGCTATTATTGTACTTAAATGGTACCCAGTAATGTTCTTCCTTCCACCCACTGAGTGCACTTAAATCCATAATGTGTTTGTGCAGTTGAAGCACACCTTTCACATCACTTAAAACCTTTGGAGTTTGTGTGCAGTGCAGCACTTTTGTTGGCCTCGGGGCTGAATGAATTGTCAAGTGCTTTTTAAAAAAGTGTGAAGATTTGCATACTATTGTATAAATGCTAATTAGGGATGGGGGCAGAATCAGCTTCCGGTGTTCTGCTGGAAAAGGGAAACTAAACAATAGAGAAACACACCGGCTGTCTCTCAAAACGGCATTTTAGGTTATTAGAGACAAAATATTGTGTCCGATGCTCACTAGGTTTTGAGACATATCCATTAACTTAAAAGGGAATGGTTGTGTTATGATTTAGGTACAAACCCATGGTTATAGTGTAATGATGGAAGCTGTCCGGCTAGTTCATGACAGGCTCGAGATGAGCGTCTGTCAACACCGAAAGCCTGAAATCTATGCCGCTATAAATGTCTCACAATCACCATTATGTTATAAATTCAAGTGTTCAAATAAAACGGACTGTCTTACCGTGGTGTGCTGCGATCCTGCGCTTTATTCCCGGTGAATAGTCAGTTCCTCCGCAAATAACCGTGGCGTTTGCTGTTTTTTTTGTCCGCTGCGACGTTTCAAATCAACACACGGTCCATATTTCTACCAACGTCCGCGTTCTAGCGTGCTTAAGAGTATAGTATGATAATTATGAACGTCGTACAACACTTTAGCGTCTATGAAGTCTTTATCTCACTCTTTCGCTAACCGTTCGTTAGCCAGCTAGCCGAATGTTTCCTCTTTGAATTCGGGCCGCGGCTGGTGTACCTGCTCGCCCGCTCCCGCGCCTATCATATTGCACAGTTACATCCGCACTTTTGATTCTCGGTATGATTTGAAGACTAATTTTATTATGGGACTGATTGTCTTTATGTCTAACCCCCTTTTTTGTCCAGGAAACGCAAAATGGCTACGTGGGGCGGGAGCCAACCGGAAGGAAGGTCAAAATTATTTGCCGTGTGTTTCCGGTGAAGAGTGGCGTTGGGAATCTGCCATCTTGATAAGGGCAAAGTTTTTTTTTTTACTTGTTGTAACTAACATACAATGATATGTTGTACATAATAACAACTGCTAGATACATTACACAACTTAAAAGTTTAGATTATAACACTGCTATAATAAACAGACTGCTCTTTTAAACAGAAGAGATGTATTTATACACTTCATGTTACATGTCAGCTTGTTCACTGACCAAAGTGTAAGAAAGTTGCGCACATCCCACAAACCCACACAGGGCTCAAGTGCAAGACAAAAAAAAGTCAAACTATAGCAAAAATACAAACGTATTGGCCCTGACGAAGACCTGATGGTCGAAACGTTGCCTCAATAAATAATTTTTTTGGAGCAGTTACATCAGTGTGCGGACAATACGTTTGTATTTTTGCTATAGCTTGTTCACTGAGCCACACCATTTTTAAGGTCTTTTTTTTTTAATACAGAAAAGTGTAAAATAGGAGGGTTTGGCAGTTACCTTTGCTTTATACCAATTGAAATATCCAAAGCAAACATTTTTTTATATTCTTATTTTATAGTGTTTATCAATTAAGAAAAAGACAGTGTTACAGCATAAAATACATAATGCGTTCATTGGCATTTTATTTCTTTTCTTTTTTTCTTTTTCTGTTTTTAATGCACTCTTGTGCCAGAATCCTTTAGAGCAGTGGTTCCCAACCCTGGTCCTGGAGGCACAGGAACAACATCCTGTAGAGCAGTGGTTTTCAAACCGGTCCTGCGAGCACCCCCAGCACTGCACATTTTCTGTGCCTCCCTCATCTATCACACCTGATTCAGCTCATTAGTAGAGACTGCAAGACCTGAAATGGGTGTGTCAGATATGGGAGACATACAAAATGTGAGGTGCTAGGGGTGCTTGCAGGACTGGTTTGAAAACCACTGCTTTAGAGTAACTGCAAGAGCAAAATTAAGTCAAATCAATGAGCATTTATTTATGCCTAATACAATGCAGATTGTTTCAAAGAAACTTCACATCAATAAACAGGACAATAACAGTGTAAATGCTTAAAATTAATCAGTTAATTACTTCAATTTCAGCTGTAGAGCAGCACTATCATTATTCAGCTCATTTATAGTTGCATTTTTTTTTCAATTCAGTTCAATAACTGTCATTTTCAATGTTCAAAAATGACGAAACTAATTCAATTCAGATGTAAAGCAGCTCTACAGAAGGCAATAATGTTATTATTCAGCTCAAGTCAATTTAACGTTGATTAATTTCAGTTTAACAACAGTGTTCAGTTTAAATTCTGTTCTCATTCGATGGTGTTAGTGCAGTTAAATCGATATACTGACCAAAGGACACAAAGGTGAAATATCCAACCGAAACTGATAACAAAAAGTGATGGGTAATGACTACACATAATAAGCACTTTTAAGTGCAAAGGTATTTTGTCAGGGTCCAGTCTCTCTGTGAAAGCTAATGTTTTACAGAAATGTGTTACACTAATGTACTTTTGAACTCTTTAATGAGGGTGTCAACATGAAGTCAATTTTTAAACATTTTGCTGCTTAAATTGATTGCCAGTTACTAAAAGCCTAAAAACAAAATCTGTTCAATATCCAAAACATACTGTTTTTTAATTATTTAATATGGTGGGTACATAAAAATGTACTACACTGAGGCCCACGTAATCAATGAACAAATTTTCATTACCAAACATAAACAAAACAAATAAAGTAATTGAAACTGTACTGCCCTGTGAATGAGCCATAGTTTATCCTGAAAGAGAACTGACTTGTTAGAAAAAGTCCTGTGTATATTTTCATATTTTTATGATTTGTCATCTGTTATAACAATGCAACTGAATGATGTTTATGCATGTTGTTATGACTGTTTGCGAAAATAATGAAATTGGAATTTTTTTATACTATACAATTGGAACCTGCTAAATAAACAAAAGGATAAACCAGAATACTTTATACAACAAAAGCAGTTCCCATTATTATGATGTATTGATGTATTTGCAGAATAAACAAATATTAATTTATAAAACCATACACAAGAGAATGGTATCTCTGACATGAAATAAGCAAGATTTGTTTACATGGATGTCAGTTGACAATTTTTTGTAGTGTGTACTCGCGATAATTCACGTACATGTACATTGCTGCTGATAATTCAGAGATGATCAACAGATTGTAAGAACTCCTGTTAACCATGTCCATTGCCTTTTAATTGTTTATTAAATTCTTTATGAAGAGCAGATTTATAATTGGTAAATGTGAAACTGATCATTTCTAAGCAATAATCAAAATGATCATACTAAGAAATAATGACATACTTAAAATCACATGTGAATGTACAGTTAATTGTACAGTACATGCGATCATCACCCAGGCCATGAGGAAATGTTTTCACCTGAGAGAAATATTCAGGTTTGTTCATAGTAACAAAACCGGTAAAACTAGATGACTGGCTAAAGCAAGTCATCGTCAATGCAAATGACACTTGACAACATTTTTAGACAGATTTTTGTAGTCCATACATTCTATCTCTCTCTCTCTCTCTATTAAACATTTTAACATTTCACTTTGAAATACAACATAATATGTTCTTTATGCATAAATAATATGCATTACTGTTAAAATAAAAATAAAAAATGATCAAAAGTGACAGACATTTAGAATTTTACACAAGATTTCTATGTGAAACAAATTCTGTCATTTTCAACTTTTTTTTATTCATCAAAGATTCATGAAATAAATGTATCAGTTTTCACCAACAATATTAAGCTGTTTTTAACATTTCTCATAATAATAATAATAATAATAATAAATGATTCTTGAACACCAAATCAGCATATTAGAATGATTTCTGAAGGATCATGTGACACTGAAGACTGGAGTAATGATGCTGAAAATTCAGCTTTGTCGTCACAGGAATAAAGTACTATTTAAAATATATTCGAATAGAAAACCATTATTTTAAATTGTAATAATATTTGAGCATAAGACTTATTTCCTAAATATTTTCACAGAAGTGTACATATGTATCTTTCTGTTTAACTAGCACAAATTAATTTTAAAATGATGAATAAGATAATCAAAGCAAAGAAGACTAAGATTCTTAGACTCACTGGATGTTTTATTGTTTATTTTCAGGTAAGAGGCAGACAGGAAAGTTTATTAGGCCTATAGCAAAAAAAGAAAACAGAACACCTCTTATGCATTTATAATGTAGGTTTGCTCTGTCATGCTCATTCAGAATGCTGCTTTGTATTAAAAATTATAAGCGACGTCATAAAAATCCATGTAGAGACAATTGAAATGTAGTGTGGTAATGTGTAGTGAAGTGACCTTCATGATGCCTTAGAAGAACCTTTTTATCTAAATGGTTTCATAAAAATCCTTTGACTGAATGATTCTTTGTGGAACCAAAAATGGTTCTTCTATGGCATCGCTGTGTCACAAACAACATTTTAAGCAGTGTTTTTAAGAGTGTTGAACTGGAAAGTGTTCAATAAGTAATCCTTAACTTTACCTGTAAAGGTAACTGGGGCGTGTAATACACAATAAAAGGCGCTTGAAACAAAAGATGAGTCAGACACTCATGGTGGTTGGGCAGAGAATGCTTGATAAACACAGCCACACATGCTTTACATCTCATTAGAGACTGAGAGTAGAGGAAACAGTCAGATCACAGAGCAGAGAAGAGCAGAAGCATGAAGTTAAACACAGTTTTGGGTGTTGCTGGAACCATACTTCTCAATATAGCAGGTAAGTCTTGGTATTGGTATTGGTCAAATGATTTATTGATTTAATAATGTTTAAACGGATTAATTATGACAAGTCAATTGAATTCCTGTTGCTAATGAACTTTGTAACTTAAGCACACTGATACCTGAAATGGCAATTGGTGCAAACACATAAACTACGTGTTTCTCATGATTGTAAACATCTTTTGATTTTAAATGCTTAAATATAAAATGGGATGCCGACTTTTAACTAAATAGTTCTAAAATACGAAAATTTTTGATAATAATAAAGAATGGTTAGTAGTGTACAAACATTCAACTGTCTATTATACTGCTGTTTTAATATTGCAAGTATCATAATAGTAATTATTTAATATTTCAGTAATATTTGAATAATAAATATTCAGTTTAAATATTTCATAAATAATCATCCCAAAAGAGGGATTCACACTGATGCCTCAGAAGGACCAATTTTTGGTTCTCTATACCCTTTCAGTGAACAGTATTAAAAATGTTTTAATTTATTCATTTTATTTTATTTTTTATGTGAAGGACATTTTGATAATCTAAATAACATTTTCCACCATAAAAACCTTTTGGGTTTATTAAATGTTCTTCATGGAACCAAAGATATCAATAAAGAACCTTTATTTTTTATTGTGTTAAATGGGTATATGTCAAATCTATGAAATATGATCATAGGGCACCTTTATGCCCCTTTTTACAAGATGTAATATTAATCTTATGGCTTGAATGTGCCAGTGAAGTTTCAGCTCAAAATACCATACAGATCGTTTATTATAACTTGTTGGAAAGTGTCATTTTTGGGGCGGGGCTAAAAAGTGCTGTTTCAGGGGTGTGTTCCCGTACATGAAAATGAGCTGCAACTTTAGGCTACATTTAGTCTTTTATCCAAAGCGACTTACAAATGAGGACAATGGAAGCAATCAAAATCAACAAAAGAGCAATTATATGCAAGTGCTATAACAAGTCTCAGTCATCTTAACGCAGTACACGTAGCAAGTTTTTAAAAAATTATATAATAAATAAAAAGAAAACAGATAGAATAGAAAAAGAATAGAGCAAGCTAGTGTTAGAGGCCTTTTTTGCTTTTGTTAATTGCATAATAAATAAATAAAAAAACAGATAGAATACAAAAAGATTAGAAAAGATAGTGTTAGTTTTTTTTTTAAAGAAAACAAGCAGTAAATGAATAGAGTGCAAGTCTAAAAGGGACAAGTTTTTTTTTAAAGAATATAATTAGAATAGAGAGTGCTAGAGTTAGACGGTCACATAAAGATGGAAGAGATGTGTTTTTAGCTGATTCTTGAAGATGGCTTAGGACTGAGTTGGGCATGTCATTCCACCAGGAGGGAACATTTAATTTAAAAGTCTGTGAAAGTGATTTTGTGCTTCTTTGGGATGGCACAATAAAGCACCATTCACTTGCAGAACGCAAGCTTCTAGAGGGCACATAAGTCTGAAGTAATGAATTTAGGTAAAGGGGTGCAGAGCCAGTGGTGGTTTTGTAGGCAAACATTAATGCCTTGAATTTTATGCGAGCAGCTATTGGTAGCCAGTGCAAATTGATAAACAGAGGTGTGACATGCATTCTTTTTGGCTCATTAAAAATGAATCTTGCTGCCGCATTCTGGATTAATTGTAAAGGTTTGATAGAACTGGCTGGAAGACCTGCCAAGAGAGCATTGCAATAGTCCAGCTTGGACAGAACAAGAGTTTGAACAAGGAGTTGTGAAGCATGTTCCGAAAGAAAGGGCCTGATCTTCTTGATGTTGAATAAAGCAAATCTGCAGGACTGGGCAGTTTTAGCAATGTGGTCTGAGAAAGTCAGCTGATCATCAATCATAACTCCAAGGTTTCTGGCTGTTTTTGAAGGAGTTATGGTTGATGTGCCTAACTGGATGGTGAAATTGTGATGAAACAATGGGTTTGCTGGAACCACAAGCAGTTCTGTCTTTTCAAGGTTGAGTTGAAGGTGATGGTCCAGCAAGAAATGTCTGTTAGACAAGCTGAGATGCGAGCAGCTATCGTCGGATCATCAGCATGGAATGAGAGGTAGAGTTGAGAGTCATCAGCATAGCAGTGATATGAAAAGCCATGTTTCTGAATGAGAGAGCTAAGTGATGCCATGTATACAGAGAAGAGAAGTGGTCCAAGAACTGAGCCCTGAGGCACCCCAGTAGTTGGATGTTGCGACTTGGACACCTCACCTCTCCAAGACACCTTGAAGGGCCTATCTGAGAGGTAATACTCAAACCACTGGAGTGAGGTTCTTGAGATGCCCTTTGCCAATAGGGTTGACACGAGGATCTGGTGGTTAACCATGTCAAAAGCAGCGGACAGATCCAGCAAGATAAGTATTGAAGATTTGGAATCTGCTCTTGACAGTCTTAGGGCTTCAACAACTGAGAGCAAGGCAGTCTCGGTCGAATGTCCACTTCTGAAACCAGACTCGTTGCTGTCGAGGAGGTTGTTCTGTGTGAGAAAGGCAGAGACTTGGTTGAACACGGATACTCGTTGTTTTTGCAATGAAAGGAAGAAGGGAAACTGGTCTGTAGTTCTCTAAAAGAGGTGGGTTAAGGGTGGGTTTCTTAAGTTGTGGGGTTGTACAAGCCTGTCTAAATGCTGAGGGAAAAACACCATATAACAAGTGTATAACATATGTGTATGTGTATAACAAGCATATACATAGCAGGAAAAATTGCTCCAGAGTGATTTTCTGTGCCCTTTTCCTCACTCTGGATGTATACAGTTCTTGAAGGGTGTGCAGGGGAGCACCAATAATCCTTTCAGCAGTCCGAACCATTCTCTGTAGTCTTCTGATGTCTGATTTTGTAGCTGAACCAAACCAGACAGTTATTGAAGTGCACAGGACAGACTCAATATGAGGCCGATGACTGTAGTGTCATCTGCATACTTCAGGAGCTTGACAGAGGGGTCTTTAGAGGTGCAGTCGTTGGTGTAGAGGGAGAAGAGCAGGGAGAATAATCCGTAATTATGTCCCCACTAGATGCAACAAATGCCTAATTTATAATGGGTTTTAATGTTTTTGTCTCGTCATTCCGGCCGGGACAAGGCATCACAATATGGTAAGGGGCATCACACACTTAAGGTATTCGGCCAATCACAACGCACTGGATAGCTGGCCAATCAGAGCACACCTCACTTTTCAGACCGAACAGCTTTGTAAAAATCGACACGTTTCAGAAAGGCGGGGCATAGAGGAGAAACAATAATGTACAGTATGTGGAAAATAATATGTTTTTTGAACCTTAAACCGCATAAACACATTTCATTACACCAAATACACAAAACAATGTTCTTTTTAGCAACATCATATGACCCCATTAAGCAAACTACTTACCCACTTTTTTTAAAAGTTAAAATCTGATTCTTTTTGTTGATGAAGTACCTATTAGATATCAATTTGATTCCATAAATTGATGTGAAAATTATATATGCAAATTAGATTGAATAAAGCATAGCCCTCACAGACCAATTACTCATAACCATTTGATAATTTATTGACATTATTAAAACAAACACTTAATGCAGTAACCCAAAACTGTTTTCTGTAACCCAAAACTGTGAGATTCTATCAGTTTCGAAGCACATAAACCTGCTTTTGTTGTTACACTGCTACTTCACACAATGTGAAACAGGCCTCCTAATTTAGCTCACATTACTGACCGGATCAGCTTCTATTTTCTTGGCAAGACAATGAAATAATTTCACAACCAGGCTATAATCCTTAAACACTACAATCCACGTCAAACTATTATCTTGATTCACGGCAATGGTATGTGCCAACACTTATGCAAATGGTGAAAGAGTGAGGTTGCAGGCCACACAAACCAGTTAATCAATTCCATGTATGTTCATCTAATTGTTTGGTCTCTGTCTTCCAGGTTTTCTCTGCCAGTTAGATGGTAAGTTGTCATGGATTTAACGACCATAAAACTATCATTCCACATATCTTGTGTGTATTATATCATTTTAATTGTCACATTGTCTTTCCTCTCATCAGTGTGTGGTCAAGCCCCCCTCAACACCAAGATTGTTGGGGGGGAGGATGCAACGGCAGGGTCTTGGCCTTGGCAAGTCAGCATTCAAAGCACCGCATTTGGGGGCCATTTCTGTGGTGGGAGTCTAATCAACAAAGACTGGGTTTTGTCTGCAGCGCACTGCTTCCAGAGGTATGAAGTTTAAATACAACTCAAGACACTATTATGATGCTAGTTGAATTAACACAGACTTTTCCTATGCACAGCTCCCTGGGTACCATTCGGATCTACCTGGGACGTCAGAGCCAGTCGGGATCAAACCCTAATGAAGTTTTCAGGACAGCGAGTGTCATCAACCATCCTGACTATTACGATCTTACCCATGACAACGACATAGCACTGCTCAAGCTCTCTTCATCTGTGACTTTCACTAATTACATTAGGCCAGTCTGTCTGGCGGCTGCTGGTAGTAAATTAGCTGCAGGTACAGAGACCTGGGTCACTGGCTGGGGAGCACTACAGTCTGAAGGTGCAGATTGGCTTGCAAAACAACAGAACTGTAAAGCTCAACAATTTACTGTAACTGGCCATTAAAAGCATCCAAAATCATCCTCTGATCTGTGTCACAGGTTCTTCTCCTGACAAACTGCAGGAGGTGATGATACCAGTTGTGAGCAGCAGTGACTGTGATGATGCTTATGGAGGGAGCATCACAAGTAATATGATTTGTGCTGGATTGTTAAATGAGGGAGGAAAAGATTCATGTCAGGTAAGACATCAGTCGTTCGTATGAACCTTTTTTTAGATTACAAAACCCTAATTAACATATTTTGGATCACCTGCACGCGTTACATTACCATTAACAATCTATCAGTGTTGCAAGATATTATTAAAAAACAGTCTAATGGACAATCAACACTAACCCAATGACCCTAGCCCAAACATTATAACTCTAAATTTGCCACTCCCAATGAATTTATATTTTACAGTCACTGTTATGCATTACACACAACTTAAGTCACTGTATAGGCTAGTAGTAATTTTAAAAACAGTGTGCTCAACCAGTGCAACCGGTAACAGTCCTATCAATGCCCCTTCCTCACATCTAATCATCTAGCAGCAGCACCTAGTTCTAGTATTACTAGAATATGAAATAGGTGAAATATTTCAATGCAAGCATTTCAGTCAAATATAATGCATGCAATATTATTACATTTAAAACTAAAAAGAATTAGTATATTAAAATGTAAATGAAAATTTAACCGGTTGTTCCCTCGTTTTAGTAGTCGTGGGTCAAAGGGTAAACATTTTTCTGTGTGATGGGTCCTAAATTATGGAATAGTTTTCCTTTCCTTCAACATTAGCCATTTTTAAATAGTTTTTAAAAACACATTTATTATGTAGCTTTTAAATTCATTCTTGAATGGGTTGAAGTGGATTAATACATGATGCTGTATTTAAATGTTCTAATTTATTGTATTATGTTGTATATTTCATTTTATATATTTGTTTTTTTGCTTGATCTGTAAAGCACTTTAGGCCAACTTCTGTTTGTTTGGAAATGTGCCTAATAAACAAAGTTATTTTATTGTATAGTTAAATCAAAAGGAGGGAACAAATTAGTGCAAAGTGGCCATGAATTAAAAAGTCATGAGAACAGGTACTTAAAGGTCCCCTGAAATGCTTAGAAACCGTCTCAGGTTACTTATGTAACCATGGTTCCCTGAGTAGGGAACGAGACACTGCATCCTCTAGAGGTCGCTATGGGGAACACCTCGTCGTGACCCGTGTCTGAAGCATACATTGAAAAAACACCAACTCGTTGGCCGGCGACAGCCATGACGTCACTACCGTTGCGACTATAGTATAAACAGGCGCCGGTAGCACACATCATTCTCTTCTTCATCTGAAGCTTGCGTCCGCAGCATGGCAAGAAACCTAGAGGATGCAGTGTCTCGTTCCCTACTAAGGGAACCATGGTTACATAAGTAACCTGAGACATTCCCTTTCTTGGGAACTTCGAACTGCGTCCTCTAGGGGTCGCTATGGGGAATGGTATGCCCACGCCACCATGTCAGTGACGTTATTCCCTACGGCCAAAGGCCTAGGCTACATACCCCAAAATACTTACCTGTTAGGGCCAGACTCCTGGCCCAGGGGGAGGGCTCAAGGAATCAGGAATAGATTCCTTTAAGGGAATACGACCAAGAGCCTAGAATCATACTAGTCTTGGCCTGTCACACAGGGGCTACCGCACGTTTCTCTTTGTATATGCTGAAGGAACTGTCTCAACAGACCACTAGTAGCAACACCCTGTTAAAGTAGGTATCCAGAGGATACACAGGAGGAGTGGTGCCCAAGGCGGAACCGGGGTTTTAAACCACTCAGAAAGAGCACGGAGCTGTTGCGCGTAGCTCTTACCGTACAGGATTTTAGAAAAAGTGGGCAAAGTATAACGTGCACACTTACCAGCTATGTGGATTTTAGAAAGTGTACAAAGACTTTACATGCACACTTACCATAACATGGATTTAAAAATAGCGTTCTAAGGGGTTCTCGTGGTCTCGTGGCAGAGCAGCCCATAGATGGAAATGGCACATCCCAAAAACGCTATGTTTCATCAAGTCAATCTACGGCTATAAGGCTATAATGGCTAGCAGTAAATCTGTAGCTG
>NW_015505312.1:243257-244787 GCF_001515645.1 Sinocyclocheilus grahami | reverse complement strand
ATGTTCCAATGCTGGAACGGCTAGCAGTAGTTTACCTTGGCTGAGGGAGCACAAACCCAGCTCTCAACGAGAGGGGGATCGACCTACAGCGTGATTCTAAAATCAGAAGGGTAAGAGTACTGCAAGCTAGCCAAACACTCAGCGCATCAGGGAGGTAGAGGAAGGGCCTAAATCGCCTGATGCTGCTGGTTCCAGGTGCTCTGGAGAAACAGAGAACTCAAACTCCTCATGTGAGAGGAGAACTCCGAATTCAGAGGAATAGCGTTGCTCATTCCAGGTAACCCTATGATAAAAAGGGGAGCACTGCTCAATACTACCACGAGGACAGCCCATGGAACGAGGAATCCAACTCCTCCGAGAGGATTAATGCTCGAAAGAAACACCATACTCACAATAACCCTCAATGGTGAGGGGAGCGATGCTTCCAGAGTGTGTCGATAGAGACACACTAGTTGAGTAGAGCCCAAGGTACTGGAGTCTAAACCAACTCAGAGAAAGGGAATGAGGTCAATAACGCGTAACCCTTACCATATAGGATTTCAGAAAAGTTGGCAAAGCATAACGTGCACACTTACCACTTATGTGGATTTTAGAAAGTGGGCAAAGCATAACGTGCACACTGACCAGCTATGTGGATTTTAGAAAGTGCACAAAGCATAACGTGCACACTTACCACCTATGTGGATTTGTAGAAAAGTGTGTAAAGCTTAACATGTGCACTTACCATAGTTTTTGGATTTTAGAGTTTTCCAAGCATCTGTTTACAGATACCTGGAAGTACTGGGCCAAACGGGAGAGGCAAGCTCAAATACAACCCTCAAAGGTGAGGGGAGCACTGCCCGAGACAGCATTTACACAGGAAGGTTCTCATAATGCCACCTATACCTCCCGCTCGATGCCTCAGCAAGAGGGGATATCCTGGTGATCGGGAAGCCCCTCAGGGCGACCCAGATACAGTAGACCAGTCAGGGTAGCATGAAAGCGTAACCCCAGCACAGACGTCCAGGAAATTTTTGTAGTGACGCGCCGGGGGCCTGATGATCACGAAGGCTCCCGCAGAAGCCTGTGTTATGGCCACATGATCCAGGAAGTATGAAGCCGAAACCCGGTTTTTCTTACCGTTTGGACATATAATCGACAAGTGAAATAAACACTGCAAGTCGAGCACCCGGTTACGAACCAGGCTTTCAGAGGGGGCCTCATCGAGGACTTATCCTAGAAAAGGGACAGAACACACAGGTCCCGGGAAACTGCAAAGAAACTAGCAGAAGGGTTATACACACAACCACCAGCTCCTTAGATACACACATATATATATTTATATATACATATATTTAGACATGGATCGTACTCACCCACCATGGTTCCCACGTCGGAGCTCTGTCTGAAGAAGCCTCTAGACCGGACCATCAGTAAGATGGTCACTATGAAGCCATAGAACCAACCAAACCTAATAGGTCCAGTATAGGAGACTATAATGCAGGAAATTTCCCACCTAACCTCGGTCAGGTGGAGAGATGGTGGTTACAG
>NW_015505312.1:241678-242288 GCF_001515645.1 Sinocyclocheilus grahami | reverse complement strand
GTTATGGCCAGAAAAATAACGTTCATCGAGATACTTTGCGACGTCACTTTCTTTACCCGCTTCACGGCAAGTAAATATCGCGATCCATAATTTCCAAAAACTCATCATACGCAGGGCAGGAGGATTGGGAAGGCTCAACCTCAGCTTCTTTGCCCTCCTCAGACAGTTCCTGCTTTTTGCTGGGCTGATCCCAGCAGAGCACTGGCCCCTGAATCAGACAATGTTAATGAAATAACATCATCCTCCAGCGGCTCACTCTTGTGCACAGCCGACGATTGCGAAAGGGAAACCCCTTTTCAAACTCATCGGCCAGATCCACCTGCGATTTCCTCAATGGAAAGCATATTTACACTGTTTGAATCATTCCCTGCCCCCTATATAGTGCACTATGTGCCATTCACTGTACAGAAAATACTAATTTTGTGGACAAGTGAGCGATTTCAGCCGCGGCTTCAGCGTCTATTTTATAGAGCATTTGATTGAACAGAAAGTTTGATGAGAAGCTGAAGTACGATTTGATGTAAAAAAAAAATCGTTTTAGCGGAAGTGACGAACTGCAAGCTTTGAATGCTTATATCTTCTAAATGCGAATTTTGTCACTGTTTTGGAG
>NW_015505312.1:227321-241608 GCF_001515645.1 Sinocyclocheilus grahami | reverse complement strand
AAAATAAATTATAGAAATCAACGCTTTTATTTAGCAAGGATGCTTTAAATTGATCAAAAGTGATAATAAAGACATTTATAATGTTACAAAAGATTTATATTTCAGATCAATGCGGTTCTTCTGGACTTTCTATTCATCAACGAAACCTGAAAAAAATCTACTCAACTGTTTTAAACATCATAATAATAATACATGTTTTTTGAGCAGCAAATCAGAATAATTTCTGAAGGATCGTGTGACTGGAGTAATTATGCTAAATATTCAGCTTTAAAATCACAATAAATTACATTTTAAAATATATTCAAATAGAAAACAGTTATTTTAAATAGCCTAGTAAAAAATATTTCAAAATGTTACTGTTTTGCTGTACTTTGGATCAAATAAATGCAGGCTTGGTGAACAGAAGAGACTTCTTTAAATTGTTCATATACTTTATTTATTACCTGGAGATGACTTGACAAACACAAATAAACCATATTGTCGCAATCGTATGTTTAATGTCTTCATGTTTCCAAACGTTTCTGTTTTTCTGTGAAAACAACTGTTTTCATACAGCGATAGCTGGACGCTTTTGTCCATATTAGGAATTTCCTCGTACGACTTTCTGCGCGAGAGCGGCCTCCGGCTTCGAGTATGAAGGAAACATACACTGCATGAGTATTTAACGCTCCGTGATGTTCATCTCGCCTTATTCTGGGTCCGTATAAAACATCAGATCATGCACAGACTATCCTGTCTCTTTGAATTTAAATCTATATTTATTCACATGGGCTCTTGAAAACCTCTATGCGAACACACTTGCCCGAAAAAGTGCGGGTCACGAATTTACGTGATATTAAAAGTGGGGGGACACGTCCCCCGTGTAATCTACGCCCCTGACCTGTGGCATTAATATACTGCATCTGTGCCAGCGTGTGATGTAATAAAACTGCAGCTCGTTAATAAACTTTATTTTTTTTAATTTACATTTTTTTAATCCATTTTATACAATCCGCCTTCATTTAGCAAGTGCACTCGCGCATAAACAATTTTCAAGTTGTTTACACTTTTTGTTCCGTTCAGTTGTGGATGCTGCTGATTCACCGAGACCGCCATGGCTCAGCAAAGAAACATGCGCGTGTGTGTGTGTTTTCCTTTGAAAAAGTTTCCCAGAAATACTTAGCGATTTAAAATGCATTTTTCCTTACAAATTGTATGATCAGTGTAGGGAGGCCAACCAGTTGGAGTGGAAAAAGGAAATGACATGCTGTACAAAAAGTTGATGCAAAATTTTATTGGAAGGTGCTAAAATATTTACAGTGCAGGAGAAAACAAATACTTTTACTTGAGTATATTTTTTCAGTACTCTTTCCACCACTGCTTAAGACTAACATATTGATACTAACACCCAACAAACTTTAATTTTGTTTTCATGGGGACTTTAATTCGTGGCCATGATAATGTAATTTTTTTCACGCATGACTTTTTGAAATGCGTCAGCATGACATCAGAGCAAGTCAGATGACCTTGGGACATATTTCCAACTGGCATGCATCTTGACCAGTTGATGATTGGTTCTGCGCGGATTTTAATAGTCAGTTTTAACAGTTGTTCACTGTATATATCCAGATACATAAATGTGATATATATTAATCTTGTGTTAATCAAAACAGGGAGACTCTGGAGGTCCATTGGTTACTAGGAACGGCTCCCTGTGGATTCAGTCCGGCGTTGTGAGTTTTGGTATCGGATGTGCTGACCCCAGATATCCCGGTGTGTACGCCAGAATCTCTCAGTACCAGGACTGGATCACCTCTACCATAGGCAGCAACCCACCTGGATTTGTCGAATTCAACAACAATGGATTCAGAAGCTCACCCAACCTTCTTTTAATTCCCATTTCTCTCACATTCTCCATCATTCCTTTCACATGCTCCCTATATCTCTCTTCGTAGAGATAGTTTGAATGACAGTCCTCAGGGTTCTTTGATTAAGAGGACAATTGTGCTGTACAAGTTTTCATAAATATGTGAAGTAGGTGCATAGTCATATTGTCGTTTGTTCTTTATCTTTTTAAAAATGTACTATTCTTGGAAAGCTCTTACTCTTATTTCCTGCACACTAATGAAGTTCAGCAAGCTTTTGCCCTAAGAATTTTTGCATAATGAGAGTGGTGTTTGTGATATTTGGCCTAAATAGGAGACATAAGTGATGCTTGCAATTATAATGCATAGCTAATTATTGTCTTCACTTTGAATAGATTTTTTGAGAGACTATTTTATTTTTATTGACTGATTGTATTTTTAAAAAATACTGCAGCCACTTGTGTATTAAAGTTTTATATTATTTACAATAACACTTCATCTCAGGGTCTGAATAGTAATTAAAGCATGTGTGCTCTGCATTGTGTTTAGAGATATTGAAAATCGAACCAGTAAAAAAAAACAAAAAAAAAAACAAACTTTATATGACTTCATATTTCTCAGTGTGACACAAATAATTAATGGATGATCAAATAATTTATCTCTTTCATGTCCTTTACAACAGTAGACGAGAGATCAATCATTTAATTGATTGTATTGATTAACCATGTAAACCTTATAATCATGTTAAAATGTGATTATCAAATATTATGCATGAAGCTTCTGAGGATTGTTTAATTGTTCATCTCTCAATCATAATTGTATTGCATTGCATTATGTTTTGCCCCTCACAATAAAAACTACAGAGCTTTAATCATAAATTTAAGCATCTAAATATTATTTTAGTAAGACAAATTATTGGGAGATATAGAGTGATAATTGATATTTATATTCATTAAGCAGTCTGCTCTACTGATATAAAGACCTCAGTGATTTACATTTGTAGCGAATCAGTTCATGAGGAAATATGAATAATTAATCATAACTAGTTATAATTAATTATAAATATTTAGATCCGCTGTAGATATTTACTTGACCTCTCAGGGTCAACTATCTGTCAATTCTAAGAACGTTAATTTCCTGGTTAAGGGAAATAACTGGTGTTTTTGATTGGTCCAGACGGTACACATTACATCAGAATTTCATCTTTTGGCCATATAAATGTTCAAAAAACACAAACTGCATATTGCTGCTCAGGTTAGGCCTCTGAATAAAAATGAGGTGTTTCTTCCCTTCGAGTCTGAGATCCATATTCTCCAAATCATACCTAATCAATGAGCCACAAAAGCCTGATGCAGCAAACAAATTCAACAAAGAAACATGATTTTTTTAAAGGGGTTTTTATTTGATCTAGTCTAAAGCAATATATATATATATAAGTTCCATACATTAAAAAAAGTGATTCCCTAAAAGTGAGGCCTATTCCAGAGATCAAAGTACTGATGCCATGTTATTGCAACATAATATCCATACATACACACAACATATAGCCAACAATGTTGACTGGAGTAAAAAGTGTAACAACTACCTTTCCCAAGATGCGTTAAGTAGTAACATACGATTGGCCTGTGTTTGAAACGAGTGTATAAAATCGCCATTTAATGGCAGCAGGTGGCAAAGTGACATTCAAATACTCAACATACTCAAATTAGAAGCATTAGAGAAGCATCAAGACATCAAAGATGAGCAGGGTGTGTACTAAAAACAGTGGCAGCAGGCTAGAAGGAAAAACAAGGTGTGTCAGAGGTTAACTATATAGGGTCCTACTGAATGCGGCAGCACTTGCTTTACTCGTCATTAGACATTTCTCAGTAAAGGAATCAGCAAACACTACACAGACAATAACATGAGGATGATGTTGTGTCAAGCTGTGTGTTTTGCAGGAGCCATACTTCTTAACATAACAGGTAAGATCTGATATGACACTGCAACAAATAATAGGCGAGTTCTTGTTTAATAACTTTGGTTTAACCTTACAATAAAATACATTAAGTTGTATTTTGGTTTAAATTATGTAAGCCTATTCGTCACAATATGATGGGACACCTTTTGTTCATTAACTTCTATTATTTTCTTTTGTAACACCTAAAATTAATACCTGAAATTAATGTTACAAAATTCAGAATAGTAAAGTGCAATATCAGTATAATATAAAAAGTAAATGGAATTAATTGGAATTATTTTTCATGGCTTGACCGATGAATGGTTTTCAGTCTAACCTATATTACATTATTAAACACAAGCATAATTATTTCTGATGAAAAAACGTTTGAAAATAACAAGGCTGTAACAATGAAATTGTCTGTTGGCTTTTTTCTTTTAATTTCTTTTAATTTTTTTTAAATAAAATAAGAGAATCTAAGAGTTTTTTATGAGTCCATAATCACAAAAACACAATTTTCATGTACATATATTATTTCTATGTTGTAAAAACTTAAGTGAGCTCAATCACTGTAGGCATGTTCTTAAATAAAGATAGATAATGTTCAAAACTGTACAAATAAATACATAATTTGTTTTTCTGACAGTGTATGCACCCTCAAATCTTTGCAAACTCTTATTTCTTTTAATGTGGGAAAACAAAAAGGTGAATTTGTGAAGAATATTCTGGCAGCTCTCTTAATATAATGCAAGTGAAAGAGGACTGGATCTAAAGTTACAAAAATGCACCATAAAGGATAAAAAAAAAAGAAGATCAAAATGTATTTAGTTATTACGTTTTTTTTATTGAAAATCTTGAAATCCAGCTTTACTCTTCTTTCAGAGTTCATGATAAGGGTAGCGATTAGTTCACAAAATTGGTCAGAGTGACTAGCGCGTGATTCCAAATATCTCCATACAGTCATACTGTTTGAAGTGAGATTAAGAGTAAAAGATTTTTATTTTCAGGTAAACCAAGTCTTTAATAATATTGACATGAATGAAAACGCTAAAAGAACCAGTTTATCAGCTCTGTGTCAGCGCATCTACTACACCCGCATATCTGTGTGAGCCAGTTCTGAACTAAAGTCATTGTCAAGAAAACTAACACACAGAACAATACCATTAATTTTTATAGTCTCTAATCCATTTAACAACTCAAAATGTTGTTATTTCTCCATTTTTCTTTTTACAGGCACACTTTGTCAGTTAGATGGTAAGTTTCTATGCTCGTAATGCCCATACAAACACTTTCAACAAAATGATGAAAAAAGTAGGCCTAGTTTAATTGACGTAATTTGTGTTTTGATTTAATTCATCTGGAATTAATGAATAATCTTCCGCAATAATAAAGATATATTAATAATTTGATATATATATAAATGTAATATATTTAATAACAATTTAAGATTATTCAAAAAGACAATTTTATGTTGATTTCAACCAGAAAACTTATTTTCTCTCATCAGTGTGCGGTAAGGCTCCTCTCAACACCAAGATTGTTGGAGGACAAGGTGCAGTTCAGGGGTCTTGGCCGTGGCAAGCAAGCCTTCATAGAATTACGTCTGGAAGTCATTTCTGTGGTGGGAGTCTAATCAATAAAGTCTGGGTTTTGTCTGCAGCTCACTGCTTCCAGAGGTATGAAGTGATATATAATATAACACTATGTAGATAGATAGTAGAGGAATTAAGACTGATATTTGTCTCTATTTACAGCACCGCTGTGTCTAATGTAAAAATCTACCTCGGCCGTCAACTCCAAACGGGCTCAAACCCGAATGAGATCTCCAGGACAGTGACTCGGCTCATCACCCATCCCAGCTATAGCACAACTACCCAAAACAATGACATAGCACTGCTGCAGCTCTCCTCTTCTGTGACGTTCACTGATTATATTAGGCCAGTTTGTCTGGCGGCCGCTGGTAGTGTATTTGGTGGAGGTACTAAGAGTTGGATCACTGGATGGGGCAAACTCAAATTTGCAGGTGAGTTCAATCGAACACGTCTATGATTCAAACTTTGTATAGTGTCACAACCAAAAAATTATTACATTTTTTTGGCCACCATGCCATTTATGTTAAAGACACCCAGATTCCAAACATACTGCAGGAGGTGCAGATACCAGTTGTAAACAACAGTGTTTGTAATAAGGCCTACGGAGGAATCATTACAAGCAACATGCTGTGCGCTGGACTAGATGAGGGTGGAAAAGATTCATGTCAGGTACGATATCACTAACTACAACTTTTTACACTGGCTTATCCCTGGGTTATCGTCTTTCTAAACCCCGTTTTTATCCCTTTTTTTAAAGCAGTTTACACTTGTAATATAGATGTGGTGTTAGCAACGCTTTTGCCCTGGGGTTATGAATCCCTGCTCCGGACTGCAGTGTCAAACTTGTACAGTGAGAAATTATGCAGTGTTCGATTCAGCTTAGCCCTGTTGTGAGGTTAAAATTGCTTTACCTTGTATACTGTCAGAGATATTAACATGACATTATCTTAATCTATGCAGGGAGACTCTGGAGGTCCAATGGCAAATAAGAACAATTCCCAGTGGATTCAGTCTGGTATTGTGAGTTTTGGGCGAGACTGTGGAATACCCAAGTTCCCTGGTGTTTATACCAGAGTGTCTCAATACCAGTCTTGGATCAGCTCTCAAATAAGCAGCGATCTACCAGGATTTGTCTCATTCCCCTCCACTGAATCAAGCTCAGGCTCACCCAGTCTCCTCTTATTTTCCCTTTCTCTCACATCATTAATCATTCCTCTGATTTTCTCCTTATTTGTATTTTCTTGATTTTTATTATTTCATTTTGGTTATGCTTTAATACATTAGAGTATTCGTATTCTTTCAAATATAGTACTACTAGTGTATTATTAGTATGTGTGTGTGTGTATGCATATATATAGGAAATCTTGATATAGACCCTTTGTCAGCATGAATAAATACAAATCCACTGCAGTCACTTTGAATTCAAATAAAGTTTTGCTCAATTACAATAACAGTGTACAGTAATCTAATACTTTGCACTCTGTAATAGAAACGGAAGAAGTGTAGCTTATGCACACTGATGGCCCCAGATGTATAATTGATCTGAAACCTGTACTTGATTTTCTCTTTTTCCATGTTATATAAACCAAATAAATGAGAAAAAGCTATTGAGTTATGAGTTGGGGGTCAAATTGCGTTTAGTCTAATTGTTTGGACTGGCAGATGACACCTAACTGATTTTGCTAGGAGTTCACGCACTGCAAAGTTTAGTTAAGACTGTCATCAAGTGCTGTGGAAGAGGACCTGCAGGCTCAAACTCATTCATTAACTGTGCGTATGCAGGAATTTTTGCTTTGGTACTACCTCTGATAAGAATGAATATTTCAGCTTTTAAATTCTGCCCATGTTATCACAATATTCAAACAAAACAAGTCGGAAACAAGTCAGTATCATTGCCAATATGTGAAAAAGAAACCCGAAAACTAACAAATTTATACACACACATACTGTATACTGCCCCCAAAGCATACAGTGCATTGAACACAATTTGACATTATGTGACAACATACCTCAGTACATGTATATGAATAGGCCTACACTTTAATTAAAACCATTTAAAACCATAGATAATGTCTGTTTACCCTCCTTGTTTTTGCTACTTTTATTTCTGTTCTAGTTTTGCCCGATCTTTTGTTTGTGGGTTAGAATTTTTTTTAAAATAATAAATAATAATAAATAAAAATTATGTCCACATCTCCACATTTGTGTATCACTGTCTGAATGTAGGTTTTGATGTAAAAATGTAACTTTATGTTAAAATACCACAAATGAATGCCCGTGCATCTTCCCTGCTGCCTTAGCAGTTTTTAAATGCTATAAAAGTAGTATGTCTGCATATTGTTCTTCTTAAAATGTTATGCATGATGAGAGATCTTGCAGCATAGACAGCAATATTTAATATTTGTGCTTTGTATGTAGGTGTTACGGCCAAAATGGCAATCTGTGAATGGAAAAATCAAGTCTGGATTAATCTGTGTTCAAAATGTATTTAGCTGCATATTGTTTCCTTGGTTGCCAAACAGTCACTTTAAAAATTTTTTTATTTTTTTTTACAAGATTACACTTTCTACTTGGTTTATTTTGCTTTAACCAGGGGTGTTCAATCCTGCTCCTGAAGGGCCACTGTCCTGCAGACTTTAGCTCCAACCCCAAATAAACACACCTAAACTAGCTAATCAAGCTCTTACTATAAGCATGCCAGAAACTTCAAGGCAGCAAGGCAGGTGTGTTGAGGTAAGTTGGAGCTAAACTCTGCAGGACAGCGGACAGAATTGGGACATCCCTGGCTATATGCACACACACACACACACACACACACACACACACACACACGTTGGTTTTTATGTTTTACTGGGACTCTGTGTGTGTGTGTCAAAAGTTTCGAATATTTAAGATCTTTTTAAATGTTTTGAATATTTGGAGAACTGTTTTTGTGTATCTTCTAAACCTTTTTTTCTTTTTACTTTTTTGTATGCATCAAATAATCTTGAAAAAAAATTGTATCACAGTTTACACAAAAATATTGAGACAGTATGAAGAGATAGACAACATGGTAACTGATTAAAGATAATTCAATTTTTAACAACATCACATTGCAGAGCTTCAGACCCTATATACACTGAATCTGCATATTGATTATCCGACATATAAACATACAAATAATTGTTATAAAAAATCAATATCGGCTGATCAAACATCCTAAATCTCACAAGGTGCAAGCATGCTGTACTTCATTTGTCTATGCTTTTTTAATGTCATTAACATCAGCTTTTCAAGATTTTTTTAAAACAGAAAGAATAAATGGCAAAAATAACACTATAACTACTCTTTTCACCTATTTATGAGAGCAAGTACAGTACAACTGTTTTCTTCATCAAAGAACCCTGAGAAATACTGTTTAAACAGTCTTTAGGAAGAGAGATAGAGGGAGAAGGTGAAAGGAATGATGGAGAATGTGAGAGAAATGGAAAATAAAAAAAGGTTGAATGAACCTCTGAATCCATTGTTGTTGAATTCGACAAATCTAGGTGGGTTGCTGGCTATGTTAGTGATGATCCAGTCCTGGTACTGAGAGACTCTGGCGTACACACCAGGATATCTGGGGTCATCACATTTGACCCAAGCAAAACTCACAATGCCAGACTGAATCCACAGGGAGCCGTTCCTACTGACCATTGGACCTCCAGAGTCGCCCTGTTTTGACAAACATTTAGCATTTATATCTCTGACAATTCACAGCAAGCAACTGTAACAGACATAAGTATGCTAGTGTAGCACAAAGGTTACAGTTATGCTGGCTGTGTATCCACCGAAGCGTGTTTTTTTCTTCTTCTTTTTTTTCTGAGGCAGTGTATTTTTCAATTGTTTGTCAGTGTAAGAGCACTGAGGTTTTTTCTGTTGTCACTGAGAAAAACATTTTTGTTCTCAAAAGGAAATCCAAAACATTTTGATCGTCCACTGGTGGCTGAATGCAGTATAGGTCCCTACCTTTTTTATTTTATGTATGCATTTATTCATTTTATTTATTTATTTGTTAATTTTACGCATGACTACTGTGATGTAAGTGTCTTTATCAGCACAGTATATGCACGTATTATACACAGGAAGTGTGCACTCTGGAGGGAGCCTTTGCTATTGCAAATACAGTAAATATACATTTGACATTTTTACTTGCCCTCAGGCCATCCAAGATGTAGGTGACTTTTTCCCCCCTCAGTACAACAGCAAAGAAGATTTTTTAAGCTGAATTCTTGGTGATTCATAAAATGCATCTCCACAGATACCATTACTTTGAAAGTCAAAAAAGCATATGCAGTACAGGCAACACAAAATGAATTCCTATGGCTCCTTATGAGGTCTTATGAAGTTAATTGATTGGTCTGTGCAAGAAACTGAACATTATTAACAACATTATTATCACAGACCAATCAATCATCATTAAGCCTTATTGTAAATATATCATCATTAGCCAAGGGTATTAATTAGGTCATGCCTGTATATGCTCTTTGTCTCTGAAAGTGATGTAGTGATGTAGCCATGGACCACCTAAAAATCTTTTTTACTGTTATATATATATACTGTATATATACTGTATATATATATATATATATATATATATATATATATACTTTATTTTTGCCTGTGTTGTTTACTCAATTGATATATAGTCTGCATTGCAACTCTTTCCTCTGCAGATCAGGTGTAGTAAAAGCAGTTGTAGTGTATTAGTTCATGATCAGTGGAGTAAAGACTGAGCTTAATTAAGCAACTGGCAGTGTAAAGTTTGCAGATGACCAAAAACTGGTGAGTAGTGACTTGCAAATTGCTTTGGATTAAAAACATTAATATTTTTTGTCTTACGTGACATGGACCTTTGCCCCCCACTTTTATCAATCCAGCACAAATCATGTTGTTTGTGACGAGCCCTCCATAAGCATTATAACAGTCGCTGTTGCTCACAACTGGTAGCTGCACCTCTTGCAGTATGTCAGGAAACGAACCTGTGACACAGATCAGAGGACACATTAATGGCTTTTAAAAACATTGTTGAGGTTAACAGTATTGTTTGTATTCAGTTAAATGGCAGCGAAATCCTCACTCACCTCCAGACTGTAGCTTGCCCCATCCAGTGACCCAGGTCTCTGTACCTGCAGCAAATTTACTACCAGCAGCCGCCAGACAGACTGGCCTAATGTAATTAGTGAACGTCACTGAGGAGGAGAGCTGGAGCAGTGCTATGTCATTGTCATGTTTAGGATTGTTATAGGTAGGATGAATGATAATTCGACTCGCTGTCCTCTTTGCCTCATGAGGGTTTAAGCCAGATCGTCTCAGGTGCCCGAAGTACATCATAATATCAGATGTACCAAATCTGTTAGGAGAAAGTCTGCTTTAATCCCACTATTATTATCTACTGTTGTATCTTATGCCTTATTTAAGGTTTCAACATACCCCTGCAAGCAGTGAGCTGCCGATAAAACCCAGTCTTTATTGATCAGACTCCCGCCACAATAACACAGATTCCCATTACAGCTGATATGAAGGCTGACTTGCCAAGGCCAAGCCCCTGCCATTGCAGCCTCCCCTCCAACAATCTTGGTGTTGAAGGGGGCTTGACCACACTCTGATGAGAGGAAAGACAATGTGACAATTCCTTGTAAAACTGACTCACCGTCATAGAAGAAAGTTCTGTGTGGAACAAGACCTGTGTGGTCTTTATGACAACTTACCATCTAACTGGCAGAGGGAACCTGTGGGTAAACAAATACAAAGTTAAGTAGACAATCATTTTGGACGGAGCTGATAAAGTGATGTATGGAAACATGCTTGCTCATATTTACCAGTCAGTTTTTGACATATTGAAGTTTCAAAGTATAATTGACTAAAGTGTTTTAAATATGAAATCTGTTTGTGAATCATGCCATTGCTTTGGAACCACAAACTCCATTTTATTTCAATTAATAATAATTCATTCAATCATATTTCACAGATTTCATCATTTGAAATAATGGCAATATTGCTGTTTAGAGCTGTTGTCTCCATAATTTCCATATTTTTCCATAATTGATTATGGTATACAAATATAATATAAATATGCCATAAAAATGACTTGACTTATTTTTAGACGTACAGCAATTTAGCAGTCAACCTATGAAAAATAATCTAGCTATAAACTGTTTATAGCTAGTTGTAATTTTAATTATATTTATTATTGAAATATCAAAATTTTTAAATTATTATAATATACAGTATACTTACAATAGTAAAACATAATATAATAAACAATCAAACGTTTGGACACTATCTTTATCACTATTTATGATTTATATGGAGACCAAAAAAAAAGTCCCGCTCATAATTCAGTTCTGTACACTCTAAACATTCTCTCAACCCATTCTGAGCTGCATTCCGAGAGGCTTTTTAAACAGTACTGAAGGAATTCACATGTATTAAACTCATCCATTAAAATATATACATACATTTTGCATGTGTAAAGAAATAAATAAAAATGCACAATTTAGATTTATCTACAAAACCAATTCCAAACGTTTAACGTAACTCTTTCTTTATATCCAAAGTTTTTTTTTTTTTTTTTTTTTTACAATCATGAGAAACAAATTCAGTCAAGTGTGTTGTGTATGTTGGTATTAAACTTACATCTTATTTTTATAATGTTACAGATTTTTTGAAAGATTTTACCTGCTATGTTGAGAAGTATGGTTCCGGCAACAATCAAAGCTGTGTTAAACTTCATGCTTGTCTTCTGGTCTGTGATCTGACTGCTGTTTCCTCAACTGCCAGGTTTCTGATGAGATGTAAAGCAAGTACCACCACATTTATCAACAGCTGTTTGGCCCCACCTTCTATTACATTTATCTTTGATTTTTTTCTTTTCTTTTTCAGATACACCAATTCTGAGATTATTCATAGACGTCTGTTGCGGATGTGGGTGGGACTTGTCTCCAAAACTTTATGAAAACTATTTGAAAAAGCTTGCAGAAAGCATGTAGAACACAGAAAAAAAGAACATCTCCAATCCACCATTCTTCATAATTTTATCCATACAGGTATTATAAAATACATACACTCATTTACTGGTGTGATTGAAGTGATGAAGTCCACACCAGGTCTAACACTCACAGACATATATTTCATTTAATCAGCAATCCATCTCTGTATGGATGGTGGATTAAACATATAACACATGAAAATGTGGGCGAATGTTTGTGTTAACCTGAGATCTGTAAAAAGTGCTTTCTGAGACCTAATATGAATCAAATTCAGAAATCAATGTTTTTTTTAATTCAACACTATTAAATAACTGAAATAAAACAAACAAACAAAAACTTGCACCCATTGTAAGTATCTTACATTTCAAAAATAAATATCAAAAATGTAAATATCTTGCTTAATGCTTGAAGTAGTGAAATTGTTTTGAGCAAATTTAGCAAATTTCTATGACCGCTGACCTTTAATAATAATAATAATAATAATAATAATAAGAATAAGAATAATAATAATAATAATAATAATAATAATAATAATAAGAAGAAGAAGAAGAAGAAGAAGAAGAAGAAGAAGAAAAAGAAAAATAGCTGAACAAATTAATCGTTTTTAAAGATAGTTGTGTTAACAGGTTTCTGGTCACACAACAGGTAAAACCAGAGCACTTTCTGCAACAACAGCAGCTACCAGTAAGTCACATTATATCGGGAACTATACTCTCTCTATGTGTATAATCGGCTCACACTGAGAACACACACACACACACACACACACAAACACACACACACACGTTTGCTTTTCCTTGCTTTTACTAATTTTCCTTTTCTCACTCGTACTTATTTATTTATTTAATCTGGTTCTGATATGTCAAGCCTTCCATGTCAGTTTTTTGTTGAATCGAATGGACTTTGTGCCACGTTGTTGTGAAAAAGAGTGAATAATGCATATTAATGTAAGTTTTGTCATATATTGTCCCAGAATATTGTCCAGAAAAATTGGAAAAAAACAAAGGGAACGATATTATTTTTTATATTATATTGATGTGATTCTGCAAATACAAACATGATTATTATAGTAGTATTGTCAGAGTAATGTAAGGGTGAATTGAACTGAAGTTATCTACCTTATTCTTCCTGTAAAAATGGGCGCGGCCATTTGTAAATTCTATGGGTCTTGCTTCCAGGCTCATTTGCTTCCAGCTATTTTTAGCTGTAGGCTACAAAACCGCTCGTTTTGCTGCTTGATATCGCAAATTGGTGTGTCTTACCATATTATTTTAATGTATTCACTTAATTATGAACACACTGATTTGTAGTGCAAACAGTTTTACCATTTACTGCACGTTGTAACCTAATTTTTCCTCGTTATTTTCCTATAGTGACTAATGAACCGAAAGTATCGCCCCTATAGGCTACTTCCACATTGAAGAATAAGTTGGATATATTTGTAAAAATGCTTTTATGCTTAGAGATGTTTTTCACATTAATAAGAGATACTGATATGTAATAATAAAGATGCTGACATGTTGTCACGAATTCAGTCCATGGACTTCCGTTTATTCACCACCAGAGGTCACCCTTTCCATTTCATTGACTCTCGCACAACACAAACTGTTGGATAGCACCCCGGACTACATATCCCATCATTCTTTGCACGATTTGCACACTGCACTGATTGCACACAGCTGTTTCTAATCACCTCACTCACTATATAACACCCACTCTAACCACATTTCTCTGCTGATGAATTGATTGTACATTTAGAAGGGAAAATCATATGTTGCGGAGATTTTAATGCTCATAGCACGTTATGGGACAATTGTAATGATGGGAATGGAATCGTGATTGAAGAATTAATGGAGATTAAGGATTTAGTATGTTTAAATGATGGAAGGGGAACAAGGATTA
>NW_015505312.1:187148-226248 GCF_001515645.1 Sinocyclocheilus grahami | reverse complement strand
TCTTGGTTACCTGGAGAGGAATTTAACTGTAGTTTAAGGGACCTGATGGATTATGCTTTGTTGTCTGTTGGCTCTTTGTTTACTGTGGGTGACGCGGAGGAGGAACGCGACACAGTGTCTGTGACTGAAATGGCGGCTCTACCAGAGCACGCTCACAAAATGGCGGTGACAGTGGAGCCTGATCGAAAAATGGCGGACACCACGGCACCCCGTCATGTCACAGCTGCCCATCTTGAGCGCCGTCAAGTCACAGCTGATCGTCATGAGTCCGGTCAGGTTCCAGTTCATTATCCTGAGTCAAGTTTAGTCACGGCTGATATTCATGAGTCTAGTCAAGTCACAACTGATCGTCATGAGTCAAGTCTAGTTACAGTTGTTCTTCCTGAGTTCAGTCAAGTCACAGCTGATCTTCCTGAGTTCAGTCAAGTCACGGTTGATCATCATGAGTCTGGTCTAGTCACAGTTGATCGTCATAAGTCAAGTTACAGTTCATTATCATGAGTCAAGTCTAGTCACAGCTAATCTTCCCGAGTCACAGCTAATTTTCCTGAGTCAAGTCAAGTCACAGCTAATCTTCCTGAGTCGAGTCTAGGCACTGTTGATCGTCATGAGTCAAATCAAGTCACAGCTGATATTCATGATTCTAGTCAGGTCACAGCTGATCATTCGGAGTCCCGTCATGTCACAGCTGATCATCCGGAGTCCCGTCACGTCACAGCTGATCATCCGGAGTCCCGTCACGTCACAGCTGATCATCCAGAGTCCCGTCACGTCACAGCTGAAGATGGAGAAACTGCTAACCTGTGTCACGTCTCTATTTCTCCGGATCATTCACAACTTTTAATCTGTCCTCACAATTTAGGACCTGCAACATGTTGTAACTATCACTTTGTTTATTTACATGATACAATCATCATGAAACAATCTGTCTTTGGCAAGAGCTGATGCTGTAACATGTTTCCTACACAAACAGCTGTGGTTAGGTGATCATCATCTATAGAGCTGAGAAATATTAACATTATTGTAACATAATGTTTACATAATATTGTGTAATAACACAGGACTCTTCAACTTTTTTACAATTAGAGAAAGAAATTCACAGCTTATTAAATGTCTATAAATGTTAGATTTTGTTTAAACTGCAAAAAAAGAAGTTAGAATCAACTGTTGCCAAAAACGTAAATATCATAAATATCAAAAATAAATATCCAAACATCTTGCTTAATGCTTGAAGTAATGAAATTGTTTAAAATTCACATGTGATCACTTAATTGTGACATTGTGATAAAGTAAACGTGATAAAATGATATCTTCCTTTAAATGTCATGAGTTCAATAGCCAATATATTCAGACATATATACCAAACCCGCTGCTATGCACTGACTCTGCATTGCCCTGCTTATGAGACATTTGGTGCTTCACTTTGTCAGAGAAAAGACCGCATGTACTTTCACAATTCTAAACTTGTCAGACCTGTATGTTTTCATAATTCTGGACTAGGCACCATTGTTAAATGTGAGTGCAGTGAAAGCTATTCATATTTAAAATAGCAGAACAATCAGTTATTTTTCAACAGATTCTTGTGTTAACAGGCCTGGGGGTGTGTAGAGTAGTGATGTCCGGTTCGCGAACGAATTGTTCGATTTAACCGGTTCTTCTTAGTGAACCTGTTGAACCAGTTCACCAAATCGGCTGAATTGTTTGAAACGGCTCGCATCTCCAGTTAGCACTAATCCACAAATTACTTAAATGATTCACTTTTTTTAAACGTGGCTGAGACTCCCTCTGAGTCGAAATAAACCAATATCCAGGAGTAATTAATTTACTCAAACAGTACACTGACTGAACTGCAGTGAAGAGAGAACTGAAGATGAACACGAGCAGAGCAGCATGTGTGCAGCGAGCCGGATAACGAACATACACGCCCACTGCTGGAGCGGTTCTCGTTCTCGAGTCAAGAACCGGTTGCATCGGTTTTCGGATCACCGGTACACTGAACCGAGAACCGTTTCTTTCGGACACGTCCGATCTGAGAACCGATGAGCTGATGATACTGCGCATGCGTGTAATTTTTCAAGAGGACGAAAGGCATGTTATCCAAGTATTGTGTTAAACATCAGAAAGTGTGATAATATAAATAGCCTATATTTTATTTTATTTAAAAAAAAGAAAGATAAATGCATCTAATCTGTGTACTTTGTTCATTTGAAGATTCTGTTAGGCCAAAGGGGTTTGTCAGGGATATTGGACCATAAGCAAGACTCTGTTTAATAGGAATAACTTTTTTTTTTATAGGAATAACTGTGCATGACCTGATCGCTCATAAAAAAAAGAAAAAAAAAGAAATAAGGGATAGAAGCAAAAAGATATGGCGGAATGCACTGGGATGCTGGGGAATGGAATAAGTGGGTCTAGGTTATGTATTTAAATACTTTCTCACACATATTACTCAATGTGATTACAGTTTAGATGTTGCTGTGGAAAAACATGCCGGTGCACAGGAATACCTACTCTTACCACAAGAGGGTGTGTGTGCGCGCGTGTTGCTCTCAAATGCACAAGGGGTTTTAAATTTTCAGTCACATGTATTAGCCTTGTGTGTAGGCCTATATTAGAAGAACGTGTGTGTTTTGTAATGTAGTCTTTGCCCTTTACTTGCAGAAATTGTGCACTGTGGTCACTTAGACTTGTGCGCTGTGTATACAGACACACACTCTTAATGTAGACATGCTTTGCAGTGGTGTGGATTACAGGCTGTGTTTGTCTGTTAGCCTGTTGCAGTGATGACTGATGTATCTCTATCAGATCTGCCCTCTTATGCAATATAATTCTCCACACCACACCAATTAAACACATGCAGTTTTCCATTTGGAGTTATAAGCACGTGGAACATTTATTTAAAGGAACAGAAGTCACGCGGTTTATAGTGTCTCACAAGCATTCGAAGGGAAAGGAAAATCTGTTTTACATAGATAGTCTTGCTCTTTGGATTTTTAAAATGCACTATGCAGAAAACATCACAACAACACTCATTCTCTAAATAAACATGTATCTGTGTGTGTTGCCATGCAATGACTCATAACACATATCTGTTATGCGGGTTATCTGAGAGCTCAAGCACATTAATGATGCTGGCACATAAAGGTGAAGATTCTTCATAAGCTTCCAGGAGACACACGGGGGTCCAAATAAAATCAGCTGACAACCCACCCCACCAAAACTACACGGACACACATGCTCTTCAAGCTGCTGGTGTTTAAACAAGATGAACAGTCATGTTCCAATCACTCCTAATCATAATATACAGACTTATATAGCTAGCCAAACTACAACCAATTTGAATAATTTCATTTATAACACAGCTTAAAAGGCCCCAGCTTCTTCTTTTTTTCTTCTGGCATGCATCAAAAAAGTCTTTGCACTTTACATTGCACATCAAATTAGAATTTTAATTTCTTATAATTACTTTTTATCTAAAAAAAAATACATCTGCAATACTAACAATTTATACAATATCATACAATATAATAATTAATTATGTAACATGGGATGTCCAACAATCAGAAATAAACTCCAAAGTGGAGTTTCCAAAGCTGATTGAGTGTGGCGACATTTGCAGCAGCTGAAAAAACCAACAGCAGAAAGAACGAGAACAAGCAGGATTAAAGGATCAGTGGAGGGGTGCAGAAGCCCCCCGTCACCACCAGCGCCAGCACCTCTCCTCCCTCTCGTCTAGAGTCTCGTCCTTTGGCTCTGTTTATTTAGCTATAAATATCTAATAGCCGTCAGTATGACACCAGCACATACTGAGAAAAATTACCATGATTACGACTAGAATAAAAGGATATCTTTTAATTAGTGCGAGATCAGTAAGAGAAATAAAGTGAGAGATAGCATACAAGACAGTGTGTCCTCCTGACCATGACATTTTTGGCACAAGGTCACAGAACGCCGAAGCAGACAGCATGTACCAGAGTCACAGCACAGCTTCACTCTTCTGTCCTTTTTGAAGCACTCTGTTCTACTGACGAACGCTTCTGATGTGATTTCTTATAGACTACACTATAAAAATGACCGTGAATTTAATGGTAAAAGACTGTTAAATGCTTAACGGTAAATTCCCCTACTATATACGGTGAAAAACTGTATTGGACATTAATTTTACGGTAGTATACCGTTTTTTGGAAGTGAAAAAGTCTGTATAATTTACAGTGAATAACCGTAAATTGACATTCCCAGAATTCCCTGCGTTACATTTCAAATTTGATGTTTTTTTGTTGAAATAACTATGTTTCTTAGTTTTTTTCTTATCAGTTTTGTATATTAGGTTTGTGTGTTACACCTAATGTTGTTAAATGAATGTTTATTGCATTATTTCAGTTTCATGTGTGTTACCATGATGGTGTTTAGTGTCTGTGTGAATGACTGTGCACCTTCTGTATGTGTTATTATTTAAAAGCTGCTTGTGATGGGCTTTGGTTCATCATGTGACTTTCTCATCAGCACCTGCATTTGGTGGTTATTAGTGTAATACAAAGGTACAAAACAGAATTCAGTACTTCAATAAGGTTGGTATATTAACATTTTATCAGTTAATGAAATTGCGGTATTTAACTGTAAATTTAAGTTAAAACCTAAAACATTGCTATCGTATTTTTTACGGTACAATTCTGGCATCCACAAATGCTGTTTTTTTTACAGTAAATTTTACGGATTTTTTTTTACAGTGTAGACTTGTTTGTCATCCATCAAAAATCTCAGCTCTTATATTATTTATTTCAGAATTCAATTACTCTGTTCTTTCTCAAGCAAAAAAATACATTTTAATTAACACTGTTAGAGTCTCGTCCTTTGGCTCTGTTTATTTAGCTATAAATATCTAATAGCCGTCAGTATGACACCAGCACATACTGAGAAAAATTACCATGATTACGACTAGAATAAAAGGATATCTTTTAATTAGTGCGAGATCAGTAAGAGAAATAAAGTGAGAGATAGCATACAAGACAGTGTGTCCTCCTGACCATGACATTTTTGGCACAAGGTCACAGAACGCCGAAGCAGACAGCATGTACCAGAGTCACAGCACAGCTTCACTCTTCTGTCCTTTTTGAAGCACTCTGTTCTACTGACGAACGCTTCTGATGTGATTTCTTATAGACTACACTATAAAAATGACCGTGAATTTAATGGTAAAAGACTGTAAAAATGCTACAGTAAAAACCTGTTAAATGGCCAGGATTTGTTGCAATAAAAATATAGTAAAATGAGTGCAGGTAATTTTCCCTTATAGTATACTATTGTAAAAAACAAAAAGCAACCAGACTGATAATGCTGGAACACTCATAAACTGAGCTGAAGTCTTTTAAGTGTTGCTATAAAGAACAGACTAATGAGAGTTGCACAGATGCCAAAGCACTGTCTGTTCTGACCATTGCCCGACTGCCTCTTCACATTCCATTCCTCCCCTCTTTTCATTTCCTATTCCAGAACTGATCATCATATTACAGAACATATGCACAGTCCTTGTTTGTATGCTTTTAATGATCTATGTGTAAAACAATGTAATATAAATGGACACAAATATTCTTGTAATCAGGGGGATTTATAAAGTTTGTCCAGTGAAAAGCTCTCTAGAAGGCTGATTTATGCTTTGAGGGTCAGGTCGGATTTGGCAGGAAATTCCTTTTCATCTCGTTCATCCTATCGTGTTTACTTTATGTCCGTAAACAGAGATCTGGATAGCCTACTACGATGACATATTATGTTACTTGTTCAGACGACATATTTTTCAGATATTTGTCTTTGAGTGACTTTCTCGTTACTAGTGGGTCTTGGTCAAATTGGATTTCATATGGTGTTCGTGTAGGCCTAAATACCTCAAACCATCAGATTCATCCGCGCCGGATTCAACAGCGGGGTGCAGGTGCGATAAGCGCAAACCCCGTAGCCGATTTCATTGGTCAAATTAATACTTAATGGAATCAGTTCAGAGTTCAAAAAATATTCATGGACGGATCCGATCATGACCAACAGTAGCCTATCCATTAAGATATGATTAAGGTTACAGGTTATAGTAGCCGATTTGTTTTAGCGTTGTGTAGGCAATCAGAAGAACTCGTTTGCGAAAAATGATCAGGCCATCTCCACAAGTAACATGCAGCTTTATGTTTCAGCCACAGATGGCAACAGAAGCTCCGTAGTGAACCTTTAAAGAAGAAAGTAGTGCCATGCTAATAAATTGATGGTAGCTGTGGCAGGAATGATCTCCTTTCCTGATTAACAATGCCATTCTATTCTATTTCAGGAAAAATAGCACCTGTTTCTGACAGAGTCTTTCTTTCTTTCTTCTCATTAATAGTAATATAAAAGCAAAAACAAAATTGATTTTATACTAATACACCTTTATTGAAGTGATTAAGGTAAATAGCAAATATCAACTATCAATGAATTCAACAACAAATACCAACTGTCAACGAATAGTGCTTCTTATTTGTTAATTTTTTTTTAGTTTTAACTAAAATGTAATGTTTTTTTTTTTTTGCAGAACTAACCTTGACAGCATGTTAAAAACATCCACATGAGCTCAAAATTGAACCTGTGCACATTCAGTTAATGGCAACCGGACAAAAAGTGCTGTGTTTTTGACAATCAATACAAAACAAGCAATTACTATTTACAACTCAAATTCACTATACAAAGCATTATTCTTGTCATCAAGTTCATTATCAGGATCATCAGCTTTCTTTTTGCCATCATGAACATCATTTCTTCATTTGAAGTTTCACTCTCTGCACATGCTGTTTGACTATCCCTAAAAACCAGTTTCTACTTGCTTACCCCCTCTGTTTCATCCTGCCTTTTGTATCATTATTTAATAACGTCCATACAGTCTTTGACTCATATTTGTCTTTCTGCTTTTCAGCCCCTCTGGGCCTCCTGAGACATGGATCGGCCCAGGGCTCTGGGTGCTTTGGCAAACTCCATTTGCATGGGCTTGACGGGCGGCAGGTCCCTGGTGATCTGTTCCACTGGTCTCTTGTCTGGACAGGCTCCGTCTGGAACCCTGGCGGGAGGCAGATCTTGCAGGGTGTGTGGGGCTCCACGGCCCAGGCGGACACCCAGTTCAGCAGGCTTAAAGATGGGCAAGGGCAGGCTGTTCCTGTTGGGTAAGAGCTGGTGCTCCCTTACACCTGTGTCCACAGTGCCCACTCTGACAACACCCGATGGGCAGGCCTGATTGAGAGGACGTGCCTGCCAGTAACGGGACAGGGACTCCCGGCGAGAGTCATCTGACATCAGCATCGATTGGCTGGAGAGGGAGAAAAATGGAGAATTATGAATGAAAGTTTTGACATTAATTGCGTTTAACCTTATTTTATGCAAGCTGCAATGCAAAACCTCAATATTATTATAATAATAAATATTAATTATAATAAAGTATTTTTTCATTAAAAACATCTACAGATGCTTAAATCCAGCTAAACTGAACTGCATAAGGTACAAAGATATTAAGATTTGTTTTTAGAGAATATATGTCACTGTAAACTTGTGAAGTTTATGTTTTAAACAAGAAAAAGATATTTCCCAGTGTAATTCAATATGTTATCTGAAAATAAGTCATGTTATTTATTTATTTTTTGCAATTTTGCTGCTCAGGTAAATTGACTATTTAAAATCCTGACAAAAAATATTAATTAAGCAATGTTTTTTATATTATTTTAATATTACATAATTAAATCTGTTTTAAAAGATTTAGAATGCTTTAATAGAGATCCTTGACATTCAGTAAATTCTAAATTAATAAATAGCTTCCATCTAGTTGTATATACTGTATGTGAATGTCTATGCACTCACCGATCCTCAGGTTGAGTCTTCATATTGATGCTGCGCCAGTTAGCGGTGTAACTCTCTTTCATATTTGGATTTTCCTCCTTCACACTGCAGCTGAGCTCGGCTCCAACCACACATCCACCTTTCTTCTCCAGGACTGTGCACATCTGCATCTTCAACTTCTGTTTGTGAGCGGCTTAAAAACTTAGTCAAAGTCAAAGATCTTAAATCTTTTACAATACTGTTTTAAAGATTTGTAATTTTCTTTGATTTTTTCTCTTTTCTTTTTCTTGAGTTTGAGGGAGGACTCGTCTGTCTGTCTCCTGCTCTGTCTGGTCGTCTGTCTGCCGGAGCGTGTGTCAGACTTTTATAGAGCTCTGCTGCTATTTCTGGCTGATGGAATCACTCCGTACTTTGTCTACAATGACACCTGACACTCACACACCCACATATCAAAACATTCACAAACACACTGTAGCACAGCACTGGAACACGCATATAAGACCTAAGAAATCCCCAGCAACTCAAATTTCCATGACACATTCCAAACATATCTATCTATCCATCTAAATATTAATTTAGTTATTATCTGAATGGATTCTGTTGCTGATGCTGAAATGCTTGATCACACTGTATCAGCATGACATTTGTTCCTCCATGGGCCTATTAACAGACATCAAAGGGCTTTCAATGGAAAGTAAACAGTGTTCGGATCTGTAACCAGACAGGAGATTATAAACATGTGACAGCAATTGTTCTGTATTAATCTTCTTTTGCAAATATAATCCCTTAAAAAAACATAGTTTAAATATCACATAAAAGACAAAAAACTCAACTATATGCTGCTGTATTTATTTATATATGCAGATTAAACATATGTTGTTGCAAAGTTGTAGGAAACTACCAAATGATCAATAACTTAAAATGTTTCAATACGTAACTTTTTTTCTCTCTTCTCAAACAACCACTATAAAATATAGTTAATATGGAAAAGCATTAGTCATAGCATGTGTTCAGTGACAGACCAAGTGAGCACTGGCGCTGTTTTCACTCATCAGATGAATATAGTGCTGTGTGGACAGAGGTTATGGACAGTCATATTCTCATGTTACACATACATTCTGTCCCTTGTCTGTCATTGACTGCTCTCTCAGTGACGCACTGGGTGATTACAGGAACTGATCTCACACTTGTGCCGTCCCGCTCCTGCAATGTGGCCACTCAGCACACTATAGTATGGAAATGTAGCACCATGTAGAATGTGATGTAGATGTGAAAGTAATTTGTTTTTTAATATGTCATAAATAGATTTTTGTTGTAAATATGCCTGACAAGATTGTTACACTGAATGACATTTTAGTGGGTCTCTTCTGTAAATCAGGGGAAAATGTATTTATTTTTTGCTCAAAAAAACAAAAACAAAATTGCAATTAAATTAAACATTAATTAAAAAATGTTTTTTTGGGGAAAAACAACATTTTAAAGCAGCATTACACTTATTGTTTTAATGCTTAAACCCTTTTTTTTTTTTTATTCAAATTTTATTTTATTTTTTCTTTGTATTTGTTTTTTCATGAACATCCTAAAAAAATCATAGTTTGCGTATTAATACAAACAAATTCTTAGAATGTATACTATTAATAGACAAATATATATAAAGAAATTCAAAATATTTTTTTTTACAAACCCAGTTATGAACAGAAACAAGAATAAGCAACCATGTCCATCAGTCAATTTATTTTATTTTCAGCTATATCAGACGTCTTACCAGACAAGCAACATACAAGACAGGACAAAATACACTGAGCCATTTTAACCTAGTGATTTAGTTAATGGACAAAACCTAAAAACCCTTTCTAGAGATCCTGTGCCAGTCTCTAAACTGCAAAATATCATATTTTAATATAGACTTAATGAAACGCTCATTAATCATGTACTGCCACCAAAAGTTAATTTCACAAGGGGTTCTTTTAGCACCAAACAAACCCCTGAATTCCTGTCAGCCTGCTTTGGTCCTTATATTCTACCCCAAAATAAGTTCCTGTTTGTCCTTTTCACCCCAAATATTTAGTTTTCCCCATGTAACCCAGTCAGCCTAGCTTGTTAAGGCTGTTGTGTACATCCTTATACTCGACCTTAGTATTCTTGGTTCTGGTATCCACCAGAGCCGTCATAATTAGCCTCCATGTCAGCGCTGTACCCAGCGTACTCCGTGCCTGCAGCAGGCACTCCTGCGGGATCCTGGCTGGGATCAGTATAGTCCTGAGAGAAGAGAGATGAACTTGCGCCTAACTTGTACCTCTGGAATGCGAAAAAAGCTTGACCAGCCTTTAGGAAAATGAAGATGCCAGGAGGAGAGGTTTAGAGGGTGGGATCAGGGGGAATTTCAATAAGAATTATAGGATTATGGCAACAGGAGAGGAGGAATTTTCAGTTTTGATGGTGAATAGTGAATGAAATGGTATTAGTTAGGGAAACAGGTAAGAATTAAATGAAAGGAATTAAAAAGAATGACAGGATGGACCAGAGAGAGAGAGAGAGAGAGAGAGAGAGAAAAAGAGAAAAGCATTAGTTTGATTAAAACACAAGATTTAGATGGTTAGTCAGCTTTAAGCTAAACTGAGTCGTGAATACATTTAGCTATAACCTTTTAAACCAAACTCTTTAAACATACACTTAGACAACCTAAATCCAAAACAAAACATAAAACCAGAACTTGAGACAAACTTAAGACAATTTAATCAGCTACACAAATAAACTTGAATTGAATTGCATGTTTGGTTAATTCAATGCATCCTTGCTGAATACAATTATGAATTTCTTTCAAAAAATCTTACTGACCCCAAACCTTTGAAAAGTACTGTACCTTTAACCCCAGTCTTTACTTGTATGATAAATGCTGGAATAGACCTAAAGGTGAAAATTAGATCATCTCACTGGAGATCCTATTGTAATAATTTCATAATTCCAGGCAGATATGTATCATATGTTATTTAAAACTCTTCCCAGTTCGTACAAGGAAGTTCAGGGCTTGATATGGCACTGTAACAAAAAACAAACCACATATCATATCAAAAAACATCACATCTTCATTGGTCTCCATGACTGTTGGATTTTTTGAGGGGTGCTTCTGTAGTTGATGTCTATGGCATAGTAAACAAGTATGTGTAAGGTAAATGTTAGACAAATGGAGGTGGCGTATGAGGGGTGAACAGTTTGTTGTATTCCTCTTCAAATGAGACTTTCTTTAGGCGCTCCAGGGCCGAGAATGTAAGAACACCCTAAAGAAAAACAGATCAGCCAGAGCCAACGATCAACAGAAAGAATGATGGGAAAGACATTTCAACAACACTGGGTTAATCTTATCGATGCAGCTGGGTGGTTTCTGTAAGAGAAGTGCTTTAAGGAATTAGAGATTAGAAAGAAATCTGCAAACAGCGAAGCAAAGATTACTGGGGTAAATAAGTGAATTCTCCGGAAAAGAAGCTAGAGAGCAAAGTACAGAAAGAAGATTAGTGAATGAAGCCACGTGGATCAGAAGCACAGGTCATGCACAGTGGTTGATGTTCACAGGTCATTCATTGAGAAGAAAGCATGACATGTATGGGGGTAGAATTGTTGCTTAATTCCAAATAAATAGATTATGATCCACAAATAAATAGAATGAGATCCACAAATAAATCTTAAAGTTTCACAAACATGAATTAAATTCACAAATAAATAAAATGAGATTTGCAAATAAAAGACATATTCGCAAATATATTTTTATGTCACAACCACAACTTTGCCTGGCATTTATTTGTGAATCGCGTCCTGTGCATTTGCGAATTGTGAAACATTTCTTGCGTCAAGACGTGCTGACAATCCACAAATACGTGGATTCCACCCACCGTCTACTCAAGCCAATCAGATAACAGCCACATTCGCTGACCAATCGTAGCACGATCTCGCTATAGCCAATCACGTTTTGCTTTACAATCAGGGCGGTCTCGTCCTGAGATAACTTCATTCATCTGCATTGGCTCAAATAGGTCATATAAGGGCCATACAATGGGTACAGTAAAATATGTTTAAAACTGGATTTCGTAAGACCATTAGACTGTGTATCATGCCAAGCCACAGTATTTTATGTTACGTGTACTAAAAGTACTAAAATGACTAAAACTAAAACTGAAAAAAAAAAATTTATTAACATGATAAAGAAGTACAATATGTTTAAAAAAATTTAAAATGACTAAAGCACATAAAATTATTGGAAGTCAAACTAGATATTAAATGAAAACTAATTCAAAGCTAATTCAAAATATTAATAAAAACTATAAAACTAAAGAAGTGATACAAATATTATTGGTTCATCACCAATGTAATCTGGTCAAATAAAAGGCCTTGGGAAGAGGAAGGGGCCCAGCCATCATCTATATAATAAAATGAAAATTCTGACCGAGAAGAAAATGTAGACATTGAATCTCGCAAATTAACTATGATTCAGATCAATTAGATTTGGTAGGAAACATTCACTTTAAATGAAAAATGACAGAAGAATAAGATATAATTAAGTCAGTACAGACCCAAGTAAATATGGAGAAGAAGGCGAAGGTGATGGCTGCTCTGGCTGCGTCTCCACCCTCTTTGAGGGGGTTATCTTCAGATTTAGCCACCTGCCACTGATTGGCCAGGAAACAGAATCCCACAAACCACACGAAAGACCAGAAGGCTGAGAGAAAAATGGGAAGGTGCAGATTTCATATCAATAAAGCATTACAATAAATGCCTTTGGTTGGAAACAAATAAACTGAAAATAGAGTGATAGCATATTTCTGATCTGATAAAACGGTCAATTCATATTTATAGGGCCTAGATGGTGCTATTGCACCACAAATTCAGCATAGCACTGGGAGTAAGTCTAGCTGAAGTTAAGTTAAGGGAAGTTAATGCTGCAGTAGCGGAAGTTCAGATCTAGACTCTAGGGGTGCTTTTGAGCCAAGAACACCTTAAAATCAAGTGTATATGGGAAACATTACCTTCCTAGAGACACTTTTAGTATGGTGAAAAGAGTGTCAATAGAGTGTGGCTGGGGGCTTGCAGTTAATTAGTGAAATACTGACATGTAATATCAGCAGTTTACCTGAAACACCAATATCAGCTAACACAGCCTTCTTGCGGTCTTTAACGCTGCTTATCTGAGGAAAGTAGACGTCCAGTGCCATAAAAGCGGCACAGCAGAGGAAGGCCAGGGATCCCATACCCACGGCATAGTTACAGGCATTCTGGTTGCGGTTAAAGATGCAATACTCCTCCACCTCGTCTGGACGGTTCACATAGCCCTCGTTAGCAATGCATCCAAAGATCACAATGGAAAAGATCTGAGGAGGGGAATAAAAAGAAGAAGAACATGAAGGAAGAAGAATTTGTGTGAAGGTGATATGGACTTATCACACTTCATTTCATTTAGTCTTAGGTAGTCAGGTTTTGGGGTTTCTCCCTGTACATTTATTGACACACATGCTTTTACAAGACACTTTTATCCAAAGCAACTTAGAAATGATAAACATATCGAACAATTCATCATAATAAGAGCCAACAGTATTCATAGTATACAATACCATGTGTAAGATTAGTACGAGGTGGAGAAGAGGTGAAATGCAAGGTACCAGGTTAATACAGGTGCTTTTGAGGAAGAACTATAATCACTGGATTTGGAAAAGGTTCAGTTTAGTAGCATCAAATCTTTGAAAGACAGCCAGTGTTTTGTCTGAGGCAATTAAAAGCCAGTCAACTAGATATCTACAAAGATAACTTATTTTTTTGCCTTGTTTTCTAAGTTGAAATACTGAAGTATCAGTAATTTAATCATAATTTTTGTTTAACTTTAGCTTTGCAATGTCTGGATTTTGTCTGCAAAAATATGTTGAACAACCGTAAATGTGAACATATCTTTAGTCCAGGGTTAAAAAAAACATTAAGCATCATGTCAAAAGCCCTACAGAGCCAATTAAAGTTGATAAAATATTATTTATGTCCACTGTAGTGCTGATTTAAGCTCTCCAAGTAAACAAACAAGCATTTTCTGACACCAAATTAAATTGTTTCTTTGGACTGCAAGTTCTTGCTAAAAATATTGTGTGCAGATGTCATCTATCACCACAGAAGGCATTAAACATGTGTCTGTTTTTAATCTCACTTTCTTGCTTGTTGTTACTGGGTTTGTTTTCTACAGGGAAGCTAGGGTAGATTTGACACTTCCATAATAATAAGTGCCTTTTTGGATTCATATGAGCCCATGTTCTCTTTTTGGCTCCAGAGGAACAGACAATCTTCAAGAGGATGGAGGCAATTTTTGGCAAAGGCCAGGGTTTTAACAGCTGGCTTGTGCATATCTGTACAATATGTCTGAATGTGTGAGAGTGAGAAAGAGACACTTCATTACTCCACTCATGCAATTAAGTTAAAATGCTCTTGGCTACCAGCAAACTGTCCCATACTTATTCTCTAATTGTCAGCTACAAACCCATGATTTAATCCAGGGAATCAGCTTTATTTTAAAACTAATGTTAAAGGGGTTTGGCATCAAATCAAATAAACACGGAATCTCTAAGATACAGGTTCAATGGCTCATTCAAACCTTTATCTTAAATCTTATCAAGCACATATAAACAAGATATCATCACGGCCGACTTACGGATAAATTAAGGTAAAAGCAAGCCCTATAGTATAATATAGGACTTTAATCTCTGTTTATCACATTTAAATCCATTCCATGGGATTTATTTCCAGATCCTCAGCACTTAACAGTGTTTCCTGCACTGCATTTTAGATGCAGCTAAACCTAACTGAATTGTGAACGTAGGCCTGTATTGACTGTCATGCAATTAAAGAACTATGTACCTCAAACTAATGGCAAGAAATGTCTTTCTATTGAGTTGTTTTTGCAGGATGAACTCATGCAAACTTATGCAAACGACAATTCACGAACTAATGACACTATGAGCTGGTGTCTTTTTATAGTTCATCAAAATCATTCATGAACAACTGACTCTTTTGAACCACTTCTTTTTAGTGAATCAAAAATATATGACCAGTGTAGTCTGACTCACAAATAAATGACTCTTATGAACTGCTTCTTTACAGTGATTCAAAAACATATACAGCACGACCAGTGTAGACCGATTCATGAACAAACGATTCTTATGAGCCCAGTTCTTTTTTAGTGAATCAAAAACATACAGCGTGGCCAATGTAGTCTGATTCAGCAAAGAACAACAATTAATCAACATCGGACTTCAACATATCTTCATTTATTTTTCAGCTTTTTATTTTGCCCACCCAATCATTTAAATGAACGCAAATAACACTGTAAATGCAAACATGATTGTAAGGTTAAGAGATTATAAAGCAGTATCATTGCTTACTGATTGTCCATAAAAAAAGGTGTTGCCAAAGGCAAGCAAGTTGTTTTGTAATACATATTTCTCTCTTGAGTCTGTGATTTCAAGTATGTGGTCAAGTGTTTTGCCTGCCTTGTCTGGATCACAAGGCCCCATGGCCATGAGTGCATGAAAGCAAGCATTGTAGCAGGCAGCACGCGGGATCTGGATCTTGTGATCATCAGGAGCAGAGCTTTATGTGCTCCGTTTCAACCTGATTGTAGTGTTTTAGGCACATGTGTCTGAAACGAGCGATATGTATGTTTAACACTTTTTTTTGTTTATGTTTATGTTTAACAGTGGAAATTTGTAAAACTTTAATTTCTTGGTAAAAAATGGACAAAACATTTCCTTGTCCCAGTTGTCTCCTTGTTTATATTTTTCTTGTCCTAGTTGTCTCCTTGTTTATATACGACAATTAGGTTTTCTCTAGTCTCTTTAAATTAAAGCATAAACTGACAAACCCATTCTTGCACATTTTCTATATTTAACATTTACAGTGGTGGCCAAAATGATCAGAACACTAATATTTTCACCAGCTAAAAATGGTTTTAAGTCAGTTATTTCTATCTTTTGCTGTAGTGTCAGTATAAATATCAGTTTACATTTCCAAACCTTCATTTTGCCATTAATTGTAATAATCCAGTGATATTTTTGTTTGCACAAGGAGTCTGACAACAGCCAGTGCTCCACACAGAGATCTGATCTCACCATCATCAGTCTGTCTGGAATGACATGAAGAAACCCAGCAGGCACACAACGTCATAAGACGTTGATATTTGGTTACATTTCGGCTGCGATGTCAGGTGATCAAAATGTAAATTCAACGTCTAATGTCAATGTTAAATTGATGTCCAATACCGACGTTAGCTGACATGGATATTTTGTTGTTTTTAGATAGCGTAACCAAAATCCAACGTTAAGTCAACATCAAATAGACGTCAAATATGGACGTCAACCTGATTTTCATTTTCAACCAAAATGCAACGTCTGTCTGACGTCATGTCCAACGCCAACCCGACGTTACATAGACGTCCGGTGCCTGCTGGGAACAGAACAAACTGAGACAGACTCAATCCAGAAGACTGTGGCAACGTCTCAAAGATGCTTTAAGAAACATACCGGCAAAGCTAGCTGAAAAACTATGCACAAGTGCACCTAGAGCAAAAGCTGCTTTAAACGCAAAGTATGGTCACACCAAATGTTGATTTAATTTAGTTAATAGAAGTTAACTGATAAACCTATTTATGACATTATTGTTGACAGCATCCTCGTTTTACAGCATTTTTACAAAAGTGCCTAAAACTTTTAACAGTACTGTAGCTTTGCAGGTAGGTTTCTCGAGGCATCTTGGAGACGTTGCCACAGTTCTTCTGGATTGAGTCTGTCTCAGTTTGTTCTGTCCCCAGCAGGCACCGGACGTCTATGTAACGTCAGGTTGGCGTTGGACATGACGTCAGACAGACGTTGCATTTTGGTTGAAAATGAAAATCGGGTTGACGTCCATATTTGACGTCTATTTGATGTTGACTTAACATTGGATTTTGGTTACGCTATCTAGACGTTGAATTACATTTTGATCACCTGACATTGCAGCCGAAATTTAACCAAATATCAACGTCTTATGATGTTGTGTGCCTGCTGGGTTTCTTCATGTCATTCCAGACAGACTGGATGATGATCAGATCAGATCTCTGTGTGGAGCACTGGCTGTTGTCAGACTCCTTGTGCAAACAAAAATCTCAGTGGATTATTACAATTAATGGCAAAATTAATGTTTGGAAATGTAAACTGATATTTCCTACTGACACACTACAGCAAAAGACAGAAATAACGAACCAAAACCATTTTTAGTTGCTGAAAATACTAGTGTTCTAATAATTTTGGCCACCACTGTACATTAATTCATACACCCATTTACATTTCTTCTTTTCATCAGCTTGTCATATTGGATATTAATATTACAATAACATTTATTCTCCATTTTGTATGGACTTTTATTGTTCTGTATTGTACTGCATTTACTTCCCATAGTGGATTAATAAAGTGCTTCCCTATCCTAAATATTACATATATATACACCTTGCTTCGTATACTGAATTAGGCTAACCGAGACTTGTCATTTGCACTTATATATTGTTGCTCTTTTGTTAGTTTTGACTGCTTTTATTGTCCTCATTTGTAAGTCGCTTTGGATAAAAGCGTCTGCTAAATGACTAAATAAATAAATGTCATATTTTGTAGAGTTCAGCACATCCCACAAGGTCAGCGAGTCATATTTTATTGGCTTTCATTGGTCTTCATTGTAATTTATGGTTCTTCAATCATCCAGACATATCAGCTGGGGCTGGTTTGTGCTTGTACCATTTTAGAGCCAGCAACTATGGCTCACCCACCAATAAATCAATCAACACCTTGAAAGGAAGAGAAATACAGTGGAATAGAGCTGTCCAGCTATTCAACAGGGCTCTTTACACAAAGCACGGTGGTCGCTTGTGTAATGTTAGATAGTGGGCAGGACAATGACAGGTTAAAGTAAACCTACTATAGAGTAAAATGAATCTACAGCTCAGCAGTGATGCTCTAACATCAATTACTGTAAAACAATTTAGAAAACTGGGAATTCTGTTATGAACAAATCAATATTTTGAAGGAATAATGTGGTTCAGTCCGAATGAATCATTGATGAGTTCAGGCTGATCTGATTCTTGAGTGAATACAGACTTCAATTTTGGTATGTTTGGCTTTAATGGTCATATGGACCATTTTTATGATTCTTTTATGGTGCATTTGTATTCATTTTGCATCCATTTATTGTAATTGCATGGAAAAGAGCAACCATTCTACATCACTAATGGTCTGGATGGTGTAAGTTATTGTTAAAAGGATGTCTTCCTGACCACTAAAAAGACATAGTGCCCCTCGTCATTTTTCTCAGTCTGTTACATGCCTGCCGAGCTTTGTCTCTCTCTCTCCCCTCCCCCTCCAATCCCTCGCTTTTAATCTCCCTGACCTTGTGTTCACTATGCGGGGAAAGAGAGATCACGAGAGAGGGAGAGAGACTGAGTCATAAGACTACAGATGATGACCACCTATACATCTGAAGTGCTCCCCCACATAGTCAACCTGACCACTGTTTCACAGCATTCAGAAATCATGCGTCCATGACGGGAGAAACTATATTAGATTAGGATATTCACAAACATCAGTCATATGTAGAGCAATAGGTGTGCAATAGGTTTAACAGGAAAATTTAATTAAACTGCACTGTAACTGCTCTGCTACATTGGTAAATAGTATACTTCAAGTCAAAGATATTTTAATAGCACCTCTGATAAAAACTACAACATATACATTCTCATATGTGACCCTGGACCACAAAACCAGTCACAAGTAGCACGGGTATATTTGTAGAACAGTACATTGTAGGGGTCAAAATTATCGATTTTTCTTTTATGCCAAAAATCATTAGGATATTAAGTAAAGATCATGTTCCCTGAAGAAATTTTATAACATTTCCTACCGTAAATATATCAAAACGTACATTTTTATTAGTAATATGCATTGCTAAGAACTTAATTTGGACAGCTTTAAAGGCGATTTTCTCAATATTTAGATTTTTTTGCACCCTCAGATTCCAGATTTTCAAATAGTTGTATCTCAGCCAAATATTGTCCTATCCTAACAAACCATACATCAATGGAAAGCTTTTTTTTTCAGCTTTTCAAAAAAAAAAAAAGACTGGTTGACTGGTTTTCTGGTCCAGGGTCACATATATATTCTGACATACTGTGAATTCATTAAAATGGACACATGAGATGTCCATTTTAATGAACTGATTCAACACTAAATGTATTCTTTTATAAAATGTATTCTTTTTACATTAGAACATTTATTTATATCCATTTGACCTATTAGGCTTCTTAATAAGAGTGCAAGATATAATAAATGTGGATTCGATACGAGACACAATGCAGGAGTTTACAGTGATCCATTGCCAGAATATCACAACCAGACAAGGGAAAATCCTGCCAGGAAATAAATGAATCACAAACTATAATAATATAGTTAGAGGGATAAAGAGGCTCTGCAAACTATATTTTCCCTCTTGACGTAATGACTATTCAGGAAAAAAGGTGGACATATGGACAGAGATGGAGAGTATGTCGCCCTGCAGCAGTATTCAGCTGTGCCATTACGGACTACAGTAAAATGACCCTGCTATATTTAAAGCATCACATGCTCATTGTAAAGGACAGAACAGCCAGGCCTTTCACATAATTCATATTCTTACAAATAAGAGCAATTGCAACAGACGAGCTGGAAAATGATGTGGCAATTCTGTGTTTCAGAGAAACAGACTGCAGTTAGATGCTGGATGAATACAGTGTGGCAGCTTGGGAAAACAAATGAATGAACTACTACTGATTCTTGCTTGGAGGTTTTTTAACGCCCATGTTATCAAACTCTGTCTGTGAAATATGTGTCAGTTGAGGTTCCTGTGGGAAAGAGACTGCTTACGTAAGTCAAAGATCATCAATTTTAAAGCGAGACCCTATTTACAAACAAGAAATGAGGAAAGACTCCAAGCCTGAATCAGACACTATCCATCATGGTATATACCAGAATTGAAACATGACTAAGGAAATTGCTTCACAATAATGTGTGGCAGTTCATAGAAAGCGCCAAAGAGAGGATACATGAAAGGTTCAAATCCAGAAATATTCTAGAGGCAATCCCATTAATGCCTTTTACTGTTTATCCATTTTCATTTTCCTCATAGTGAGCCTGTTAGTATCCAGCCTGAGGTCTCGGATAGTTGTCATGCTAACGCAGAAGCAGCACTCACTCAGCCAATCAGAGTATGAATCAGACGAATACACACCTCCAGTCCATCCTGAAGATTCCACACAGCAGACTGCACACATGCGGGCAAATCAACAGTTGGTTGCCGCTTAAAGGTGAAGGTTGGCATTTCTGTGCATATAAAGGAACTTAGTGGTTGTGGAAAAATTGGTTAACTTATTAATCACAGTTCTATCTTCTGCTGATTCGAATTGATTCACAAATTTCAAATGTTTTTTTTTTTTTTACATTTAATCTTTTGACACCACTAGCTTAATCGCATCCAAAATAAAAGTTTTTGTTCACATAATATATGTGTGTGTACTGTGTATATTTATTAGGTATATATAAATACACACACGTGCATGCATACATTTAAGAAACATTTTATGTTTACATATTAAATGTATTTATATATAATATAAATTATATGAATATAAATACATGTAAATATTTTTAAAATACATATTGTATGCATTTGTAATTATATATATTTAATAAATATACACAGTACACACACATGTATTATGCAAACAAAACTTTTATTTTGGATGCGATTAATCGCAATTAATCATTTGACAGCATTAATTTAAATTTTTTTGTTAATAACGTGATTTTGTCAGAACAGAGAACTGTGCAGCACCCGGACAGTTTATAGAGAACACACAGGGCAGGCTTGCAACAGGATAAGCGTTAAGAATGAAGCTTACATGAATCAAAACCAAGAATCAATTTTTAACCGAATCGTCACCTCAATAATTGTTTCGATTTAAATCATGGGATTCCAAAAGATGTCCAACAGTACAATAACTGCATGCAGTTTTCCCGAACACTCTCTCTATCCTCCAAAGGATGGACAGAGAGGAAATCCTGCCTCAAAGTGGTGGAACTCAGGACACTCAAAAAACAAAACAAAAAAAAACAATAACTTTCGAGGATTTACAATACTGATGACCGTTAAACGTGCCATCAGTTTTGTGAAAGGGTCATATTGGCTATCCAATACAGCTAAAAACCAATGAATTTCCATGACTTTTTCAGTTGTTCATGATTACTGCAAAAGTATTTTTTACTAATTCAATTTTCTAAACTTCATTAATTTAATATAAATATCACATAAAAACTTAAACTTTATGAAAATGAGAAATGCTGCCTTGGCAACTAACTGAAAATGCAAACTGAAATATGTTTAATTATTAAAATAACTAAAACTCAAATAAAGGACATGACAAAATGATCTATACCATAATGATAAATACTATAATAGTATAAAAATGTAATCATTCTAAGCCTTCATATAGAGCATAACCAGATAATTGTTTTATAAACATTTCCACGACATTTTGCTCATTTCTGTTGGCAATGAATGTAATTTTTATAGATGAGCAATGAACCCTGAGTCAGTGCTCATTTATGATATTACAAGTTCCTTGTGTGTCGATTGTGATATATAAATAATTTCAATTTTTGAATGATCACCCATTACATAGTTGTGGCTTAATCACCGGTTCAGACACCTGCCCACCCCTCCCCCCACATCAGCCACCCTCTTCTAATCTCCCACCACCCCCTCACCATGTGTCTCTTCACGAAACGTTTTTATCAGCAAATAATGCAAGCATGCTCATTCATGCAAGGGCCAAATGCTTAAACAAACTAGGAGCCACTTGACTGAATCGAGATTGAGGAAATGACCAAAGAAACAAAGTGTTAAATATTGTTTAGCTAGTTAACATACAGAAACCTCCCCCATAGCCAGGTTCCCTTTATGAATATTGAGCTTCTTAAGATACTGTCACAGCCTGGCTGTTGCTTTCCAAACCTCTGCATGCTTTGTTCTTTATATAAGAACCATTAATGGTGTGTGAGTTGTTTCTTTTTTTATGAATAGATAGGCTACATTCAATTGGAATTACTATCAGAACATGCTGTTATAGCTAGTTAGACAGTGTTGACCTAGACAACAGACATTATACAGCAATATTTGTATGCTGAATATCACGACTGACCAATCAGAATCAAGTATTCCAGAAATTTCTAAAAATATTATAATAGTTTAAGAAAATTAGTCTATATCAGCTCTAGTCTCATATTTACAATTCAAATGTGATGCACACACGCTACAATACTTAAAGATAGGATTGTATCTCAATATTTTCATGTACATGTCTCTTTAACTAGAAAATAAATAAAAACCCAAACAATGTACTGCGAACGCACAGATTAGCGGGAGATTTTGGCGGCAAAGCTTTACTCGCCGTTAACGCGCGTCATCACATGACACTCGGGCTCGCGCTTAAATTATGCAATTAGCAGAATTCCTCTCACCCATGACAATATTCGGAGAATAATCTGCGGCTGCTGAAAGAACGTAATTGGATCGAAGGTGCCGCCAGCCTTGCCAGCCCCGTATACCTGCTCCATCCTCAGAGGTTCGTGATTTCTCCGTGTCTGAAGTTTTTTCTAATAGAAAGATAATTGACCTTGGTGTCGAATCAATTTTTCCGCGCGCTACACCTGGACTCTTCGCGCTTCGCCCTCGTCTTGATCTTGGATGTCCGTTCGTGGTAGTTTTCTTGTAAAATTATGTCCCTTCCACTCCGTACCTCTCTCATTTCAAGGGTGGAGAGAGGAGACTGAGTAAACACGCATCCGGGGGAACACGGGGGCGCGCATTATGCTGTCAAGCTTGATGCGCGCTCGAGGATACTTAGGCGCGCCACCGACCACGTGCCCGCCAGTGGCAGACATTAATTTGAACTAGGCGTGGATTACTTTAGTAAACGGCAACGGTGTAAAAAGCAATGTTCCTAAAATTATGGGAACCCATCGAAGGACATTACAGTGAATTTAAAAAGGACAAATCCTTGTAACCTTGTGCCACCTAGTGACTGCCCATAGCCCCCACCCAGAGGACAAATGCTTAGTCATGTGCAGACAGTAGACACACAATATTAAATAAAAATATTTATTTAGTTCATGGTAAGTAAAACCAAAAATAAGGATAGGGATGCACCACAAACTATTCCAAATATACTTGACTGTTCAACTTTACAGGTGGTGATGGACAAATCTAAATAATAAGAAAATGTTTTTAATAATATAATATAATACATTTTTCAGCATAACTTCTGCAAGGAGATAGGAACATCACTGAAGGAAAACTATATATACACTTTCCAGGAAGTTGAGGACACTTGTGAAAATTCAGCAGTTCATATGAAGAGGAATAGTTAGAGACTACTGTTGGTACATGGTAGATTCTCTTTGAATTTTAGGAATAATGTAGGCCTATTCCATAGAAATTTGCCAATGCTTCACATGTTACAAGGGTAAGGCTCAAAGTCAGTATTACAATAAAATGTCAACTACTGAATGAAAATAACAGGTACAGTGTGTTATGAACAATTTGGCTGACAACCAGAGGACGATGGTGATTAGTAGTCAGAAATGAAATGCATAAGACTGAAGTGAGAGTGTAAATTTACTAAGGTGTTATTTACAAATAAGTGGTTCACAGAGTTTAGTAAGAGTGCTTAATCAAGCAATACTTGTTTTAAAAAAAATACTTGGTACAATATTTTTTGGGTAAATTAATCTAGGCACATCCATTTCAAGCACAATCTGTATCATCAGTCACACAAAAAGTCCATAAAAGAAAAAGGTTCAAAATTGTACTTCCACAGTTAACAGAGCAGAGTTGCAGTGGTTCTGATTTATGGTAAATGTTCCAATGCACTGCAGCAAAAGATTAGCGCGGAAACATTTTCACAGGTGTCTAAGGTAAGTCCCTCAAAACACAATTCCCATTGCTGCACTGAACCATCAGGAAAGGCTTATTAAGAGTACAAAGTGAGTTCTGTACAGTATATAAGCAGAACCTTTTATTCATATCAAAGAGCAGCTTTCCTAACCCAAACAGTCTCCTTAAAGATATAAAAAAATGGCAACACTGGTTTTAGATAAGTACAAAAGGGGAACTTTTACCAACAGTACAAAATACAGTGTCATTATGCATCAACCACGATTTGATAAGTCACACTGGAGTAAACGCACAAATTCATTCAGCAAACATTTCACTTCTGTTTGTGAAATGTTCTATTTCCACACACCTTAATGGTTCAGCTCTACATAGAAATATAAACAAATGAAACATTTGAGTAAACCACTACAATAAAAGTCATTCTAGACTGATAAAATCTTTTTCACCTATATCACATTAACATTAATTTTCATTTATATTTCTTTTGAAAAGGAAAAACTCTTTAAAGGCTTATGGATTGCTTCCCAAAGTCTTAAGTTTAAAATGGCTCATGGTCATTCTTACAAAAAATGGGTATCACTTAAGGAAAGCGAGACAACAGCTTGAGAAGAGTGCAGATTCAAAGTTATGGCCTTATGAACTGCTGCCAGAACTACATCAGATGTTTAAACCATCTGAAGGACATCTAAAAGGGTGTTAGGCATTCAGCGCTAATTCTTGGTACCTAGTCTTGATGGTTGGAACAGATGCCTATCACTCAGGTAAGTGCCATGTTTCTTATTGTGCTTTTCATCTGACTCTTTTCCAACGCTCCTTCTTCATCACTAGTAAGCATCTAAGGTATAGCCAAGATGTTGCCATAACCAGTCCTGGACAGCATGTGAGTTACTTGACATTGAACACCATGAGGGGCCTCTCTTCACGCTTTTGCCAGGGGCTCTTCTTATTCTCTCCATCGTCATCTTTGTCGTCAGCTTCATTGTCTTCATCAGGACTGGTGACAGAGTCTCTGTGGACCTCGCTGGCACTACTGCGGGTGCTGTTGTCCTGACTGCGACCTTTACGAGGGAACGTCCCTCTGGATTCAGAGGTCTTGTCAAGCAGTGGCGCTGTGGAGTTCTCCTCAGGTGAGTACATGGCTGGATGGCTCTCGCTACTCGAGTCTGGCGTTTCGATAACGGGAAGCTTGGAATAAATCTTTCCGTGAGCTTTTCTTTCACCTCCCTCCTTCGCTTTGCCCTCCTCTTTTACTTTCCGGTGAGTAAATCTCCCTGAACTCACGGGGAGTGCTTCAGAACGGTAGTCTTGGGCTAGACTGCTGGGGCCCACGGGTGCACGCAAGGCTTCATTGCTTAGCTCAATGTAGGAGTGTCTAACAAGAGAGTTTGAACGGCCGTCAAGGGAAACGAACCAGGCACGAGGGTGTGGCTTTACTCCAAGCTCCAGCAGCTTCTTCTCCGTCATCGCTTGCAGCTCTCCATTCATTTGTGCAATGGTGGAGTCATTGAAAAGGACAGGAATACGGACGGGGGCAGTGGATTGTTCCGATCCCCAGTTCTCCTCTGAAGGTCCCTCTGCTTTCTGGCTAGACTCTTCCTCTTCCTTTTCTTGTCTGGCCTGCTGCTGCTGTTGTTGTTGTTGCTTTTGTTGTTGACTTTGTTGCCGTGGCAGCGTCATGCTAACCTGGATGCCCTCCATATCATGCTGCAGCTGTTGCTGCCTTTCCATTGCCTGCTCCACAGCTGATAGGTCAGAGGACAGATGCATATAATGTGCAGGGATGACCAGCGTGGGCACCATGCTGTGGTACATGCTCTCCTTCATCTGCTCCATGGAGTGACAGAAGATCAGCTGACCAGGCTGGGTGTTAATGGAACTGGGCCGACTGAGGTGATCCCCTGCCGATGCATAATACTCTGGGGGCTTGCTGTCCCGACTGTGATCCTGATAGTGGCCAGTAAATGGTGGCAAAAGTGGAGGTGGAGACGGTGGGTCTGATGAATAGCCCTGGTTGTCTTTAGCATTGTGATGATGGTATCTGCGCTCATCAGAGTCCTCCGTAGAGCTGTAACCTTTGCTATAGTCATCCTGCAGGAGTGGGTCTCGAGTTCCTGTATTTGAAGAGCGAGTGGTCTTCAATGGGAAGCTCTCTCCTTGCTTTGTGTCAGCGTTCAACCTAGAGTTGCGCTGTCTCTGGGTGGGGCCATGTCTGAAGAAGTCCTCTCGAGAGCTGTGGAGATCACGGTTGGAGGAAAGGTCAGATTTGATGCCGTCATGGTCAGCGGCTGAGGATGCTGTCTCCATGTGTCCACCGCTGATGAGATTTAGGTGGGAAGTGGATGTCCCCTGGTCTCTCTTTGAGCTTTCCAGAGTGGATGAGAGGTACATTTTACGGCGATGCTGCCTAGGTTTTAGACACCGCCTCCTGAAATATTATAATAATATGTTAGATATTTATACCAAATATACATATAAAGATAAAGAAAACATATATTACTCTTGTTAACATAGCTACCTACTACAGTTTCACCAAAATAATGACAAATTAAAATATAGTTTATTGAATTGCTCATTTTGCTCGTGGAAGTGATCTTAAGCTTTTGTCTATACAAAAGTCTTGCTGTGACATGGGTTTTACAACTTGCTAAGGCCAAGCCTACAAGGATAAGCTATTAATCACTTTTTCAGGCACACAACAAACGTACACACAGTGCAACGATACCTGCAGTAGTACAGTAGCAAACACAGCAGAATAAGCACTAGCAGGGCCATGGCACCCAGAATCGCTAGCAGGAAAATAGTGTGATAGGTAGTGATGTCCCTTAGACCAGAGGTGTTCAGGCCTGCTCCTTTAACACAAAAATAAGTATTTTTGTTTTATCTACCCATCTCTTAAGCATTAAAAAAGTAAACCAATTAAACCAAAATTAAACCAGGCAGATTAAAATAAAGTAATGTTATACAAAGATGAATATAGATATTAAACAACATTTTTAAATTAATTGATTCTTTAAAGTCATTCGGTGTAATTGAATGGTTACTGATTGAGGAAAATGTAAATACTTCAACTCCTGTAACTGCTGCTGGTCTCACCTGAGGTTGAGGGAAATGCTGCAAGCCAGTATCCTAAATTTGGAGCCACAAAACTCCATGTCATCTCAGTGCCCTCTTTTTTAATGTATCCAGCACCACTTCTGACCCACAGACCTGCAGCAAACCAGGACTTTATTACAAAATGAGCAGACAGTGATAAATGCAATGAAATCTTGCTTCAGCTTACAGGAAAACTCAATTAAATGTGCATGGGCAGTGCGCCAGGGACAGATTAGACCCAAACTGTGCCAGATCACACATTCAATAGCTTTTCTTCATTAAAAAGTAATTTTAGGTCTATGATCAGTCTAGTTCAATATTCAAAATCACACAGATAATTTAATATGGTGCACCAAAGCAGGACAGTAAGGGGCACAGATTTTGCAACAAGCCCTAAGGCCAAACAAAAGAGCACAGAGAGTTAATATGTTCTGACAGGGTGAACTCTGACAAATACGATTTAAAATGTCTCCCTCCACTAAAGACGAAATGCCCTCTCTGTGCTGGACTTCACAACTGGAGCATACAAAATTAACTTGTTACTATAAATAAATATTATACTATATATAAAATCCGCAATAACATTGAACTATTTTTTAAAGGGGTCCTATTATGCTCTTTTACAAAGTCTTCATTTTGTTTTGGGGGTGTACTAGAACATGCTCTCATGCTTGGTGGTTCGAAAAACGCATTATTTTTCATATAATTTACATTATTAAAATACCTTTCTCCCCAGCCTGGCACAAATGGCTCGATTAGTTCCGGCTTTGATGAAGGTCCGCCTTCCGAAAAACAAAATGTGTTGTGATTGGTTAGCTGTCCCAGAGCGTTGTGATTGGCGAACAGCTTAGACGGTGTTTTAGTACTGCCACGCCCCTTGCTCCGTCTTTCAACAAAAGCTTTTGGTGAATCTGGCACTGTACTCCCTCATGTTGTGGAAGTTGTCCTCAGTAAAATGCGCAGCACACAATAGCAAATTGGGGTTATAATGCTCAGGAAGGAGGTGAAAAAAACTGCGTTTCAGGCGGTCGCACACCAGACGAGAAGCGCAGCGTCGCGCCACGTCTTTAAAATTCGAATACATTATTTTCTATGAGTGTAGGCACACCGGCGGCGCCGTTCGGCCTCTGTCTGCGGCGCCCAGCTACATCGTGTTGTACTTGTAAGAATTGTTCTAGACATGTCGAAAATATGACACTACAATACAGCAGCTCTTCTTCTTTGTTTTCTCTGATGCACTAACTCTGCAGCAGCATGTCTTCTTCATCGTCTCATCTGATGCACTCACTCAACCAAACGTTCTAACCACAACCTCACCCCTCCCCACCCCCCAACCATTCAAATTTCTGTAGGCGGGAATTATTTTAAATGATATTCTAATGAGCCGCTTTGTGATATCACAAAGCCCGGAAACCAACGCTGTAGTCCAAATGAGCCGTTCGTTGTAGTTCTTGAAAAGGGATAAAAAAAAAACCCCGAAATATCTCCCTTTGGAGTGGACTTTGAGATTTGTAACTTTCTAGATCTTTTTTTATGCCCAAACATACACACTACACACTGACTAAAATTAAAAAAGTGAAAAAGCATAATAGGACCCCTTTAAATTAAATTAAATACTGCTATTTATAATTTCATATTTCATCATAAGTACCAGCTACCTACAGCCCAAAACTTTACAAGACCGACCCAGGCAGCTGCATGCAATGTGTAATTATGCACACTAGAAGGTGCTATATGTTCAGCTCAGCAGGGAGACCTGCTCTCCAAAGCAGGGGGCTTTCCCAGTATAGTAAGCCCCTCCAAGTACCATGTGCATGAGCATCCGCTCTCTCTGTATGGGCTGTTTTGTCTGTGATCTGTCTCCAAAGCAAACAGGGTCTTAGTAGACACATGGCAAATTTCTGCGACACAATGAATGTTTTCATAATCTGAACACACTGGGGTATTCAGGACCCACCCTCTTTAGATAAAACAGACGGCTGGGACTGAGTAGTTGGTGACATCATTATATTTATGCTGTGTTAGTAATGAGACTCAGAGAGTGACTCAGGGCTCTTGGCTGTGCTGTGAGAATGCAGCCACATTCTCCACATCCATGTTTCTACAGTCTACAGAGCACAATACAGACTTTTGTAGTTTTCGGCCACGTGTATCTATCACATGGTCAAAAACACACTCACCCACCACTCAGGAATACAGGCCCCTGTTCTCTAGAACTAACTATTCTCTGAAACACAGTTCTCTCTGACCACCCACACACACACTCACACACACACACACACTGAATATTCAGGGTTTTCTTTCTCTAAAGCTATCTAGCATTCTCTATCTAGATGCTAGATTTGGCATCCTGGTAACTGGTAGGCACTGTTTTAGCAGCTCCATGTACTAAGCTACCATATCCTCTAAAATCTTTCTTTCTTTGGGTCTAAAACAAGCTCTTGCTTACCTTATCACTTATGTCAAAATTATTATAATAAGTGCCTGTCTCTTAGTTTAAAAGAGGACTGCGCAAACTGTATACGAGAATTATATTTAAGAGTTGGTTTTTGTTTGTAGAAATCAAAATATATGATATAATAATTAAGATTAAAAGGATAACCTAATTATTAAAACATGATACATATGTATTAAATGACTTTAATAAAGCACTGTGAAATAATACTAAATTTGTATCAATATCCGAACTACATCAAACAAACATTTTTTAAGTCCTGTAGGGGGCGATACTCTGTCAACAAAATATATCAAATCAAAAATTTCATAAATAGGATACTGCTTAGTAAAATAAACTACACAACAACTTCTAATGCCCTTTGATGGCCATCTGTCAAAACTTTACCGTAGCAAACCAGGGAGTCTGGTTACATTCCCTGACCAATATTGTAATGGGTGGGTAAAACGAGGAGTTGGGATTAGGTTGCCATAGACTAAGCTGCTTAGGTTAAAATAATTTGAGATTTCTCTGTGGAGCTAAGAGAGGCTAAATGAATCTTTAACCACCACACTTTAGGAGAGCTCCTAATAAGCAGCCCAGACATTAGGTTGACGAGCTGAAAAAATGTAACAGATGTACTAGATAACCTGCGATGATGTGGTACAACTATTTAAAAAGTGATCTACGGAAAAATAAGACTTGAATGTAAAGGTGGAAAGTGAGCCGATACCCTCTTTTAGTCATATTGATTTTTCCACCAGAGCTGTTCTGTTTATTAAGCTGTCATCAGTGAAGGATCTAGGGAATTCTGCAAAGCTTGCCAGGCACTAAATCACATCCTGTTTTGGGAGCTATGTCGTGATGGGGTCAATGTCTGGAGATGATTTCTGCTTTATGAATTGTTAGGCTATTATCTCTCCAATGTGAGAAGACCTAACAGCTTTCTTTGATTTGTAATGCACACTCACTTCACCTACTCTCACTTTATCTGAACCTGCTTAAATGGCTCTCAACTAGAAATTCCAGTGTATTTCTCCATCTTTCCTTCTCTCTTGCTTCTTGTACTCTTTTTAACAATTTACAAGTACAACCCCCTCTCCAAAATGTCGAGTTACGCCCTTTGCCATTTTACTCCAAGTCCTCATATTGTGACTTAGTTTTGCATGAACTATCGCAGGGGTGTCCAATTCTTTTTCTGGAAGACCAACATCCTACAGAGTTTAGCTCCAACCTGCCCTAACACACTTGCCTGGAAGTTTCTAGTATTCCAGAAGACCTTGATAAGCTGGTTCAGGTGTTTAATTAAGAAAAAAACTCATCAAGATAGTGGCCCTCTGGGAGCAGAATTGGACACCCCTGAACTATTCGGTACTAGACTACTATAGAATCTGAATCAGCAAAAGGGTGAATATAACATGGTGTCATCAAAATGGGTGTTCGTGATCACTCTCTTGATCAGACTGATGAAGTTTCTAGTTTGAGCCCTGTAAGGAGTAACTTTGGATACAATTGTCTATTTGCATACTGTTATTTAGGCTTAACCAAAATTTTGTCAAATGCTATTTACCTGTCTTGTCCTCGAACCTCCATACTGGGACACTGGTGGCAGTCTTGAGAGGTGAATCAGAAGGAAGGGGGATAGAGATGTGTATGGGTTCTGACACCTGGACCTCAGTGCCGTTGGTCCCAGTGAGCTGAGTACACATTGCAGCTAGAGCAGTTAGCTCCACCCAGCTACTATTGATTCCTGAATCAAGGCAGACAGTAATAGCAAAAAATGCATTAAACTCCATGAGGCCACTTTTGCAAGCCTCTGTTTACTGCAGTATTCTATGCAATGATGAATTATTAAAATGAAGGGGAAAATAGTAATTCTAGATCCACGAGTAAACTCCATGGAAGGTGTTCGGATAAACTCACCTGTTGAGTTGTTCTCCAAGGCAAGGGGGTAAGGAAAGCCCCCAAGCTCATACTGACTGCGGGAAGAGGTGAGCATTGCAGAGAGGGTGATTTGGGTGGTGTTTAGGGGTGGTCGGATGGCTCTCCTCTGAAGCTGTACCCATGGCTGTCTCCGGGATCCTAGACAACAGGGATTTATAAAAAAACTTTAATAAAAATGTACAGGTACTGTATAGTGAATACGGATAAATTAATTGTAAGGAATTTACGGTTTATGACAAAGAATGAAGTCATAACTATTTAGCAAATCAGACTACAATGTCTGCCCTGTATGAATGTTGTTCTGGACTGAACAAAAACCAGTAATTGCTGGTAAGAGCTGCTCTGAGGTTTGTTGTTTCCATGTGTTTTACTTGTGAATGCAGTTTTATAGGATTCTGACAACAACCACTTCCTTTAACCAATGTTTCTGTTATAATGAGCATTATGGTGATTCAACCTTTCTCTGCTGTTGCTGCTTTACTCTCTTCTCTTGCCCGACAGAGAGAGGAATTGCAAGATAACTTTGTGAAATCTGTGGGGCAGGGCCAATAATTCCAAGAAACTGCTAAAAATATCTAAAGATGTTTCCCAGAATGAAGGTAACAATGGAGTTTTTCAAAATTTCTTGAAACCTTTTACAAGAAGAATACAGAGCTCAGAATCCACACTGCAGTAATCCTTTCCCCTCCTCTGCTCGGCTCGCTTAGTGTGCGAGAGGCAGATAGGAATAAGAGAATAAGAAGAAGGCCTAAAAATATAAGCTGTATCTCTCACTGTAGGCCGTCTGCTCCGATTATTGCTGGGTTAGCTGGTCACTGATCAGCCCAGACATCCAGGATAGCGTGGCAGTGCTTGGGGACCACTGAATGCAGGCAGGCTGTGACACTCCCTGTTTTGGCCACAGTTATTCATTTATTTACTTAACATATCCAGCTGTTGATGAGAGGAGAAACTAATACAGTACAAATCATCCACAGGAATCTCTCAAATTAAACCAGATACCATTTGCCTAACCGTCTCCTTTTGAGCAACAGAAACAAAGGTTTCTGGCTCTTAGCCTAATTGCATACCATGACACTAGCAGTGATTTGCATCTTACGTGATGACAAGAAGGGCTGCAATAGCGTCTGGCCAACAAAGCTTGCAATTCCTCTAGGATTGCACAAGGATTGGGCTGCAGATGGGTTGATCCCCTGTAAACCTGACAGTGAAAACTATGATTATGCAGTAAAAGAACGGAACCGTCTAGTTGGGACTGGTGCTTAGGCAACTGGCAAGCCTCCTAAGGGCATTTTGAATTGCATAGAGAATCCCCTTCATGTGCAGAATCATGTGGTTGGCCTCGCCGATGGGACCACCTTCTAACATAGATGCTCAGTGATAAACATCACAAATATCAGCTGGATTCATGAATAGCGTGAATATAACGGCGATTAACATCGAAATTATATATGTATAATTATATATATATATATATTATATATGTATATATGTATTTCTTATCACTGACCAATGTGTCTCCCCAAACTTCTAGGTTTCCTTTATTCTTTTTTAGTTTTGCAACTGGGCCTATTTTGAAGTGCTACCAACACTGGTGAAGTGTTGGTAGCACTTCACTTAGTGAAGCAAAACCCGAAACCTTCCTGATTCGAAGGGAGTGTTCACTGACACATATCATTCTAAAGTCGGACAGAGATCTAGATTGAGAAAATGAAAACCCCTGAGGGAGTCAGCTCACCAAAGAGACATACCACTCATGAAAAATCACTAAAGTGCACTTCCCTCAACTGCACCAGCCAATTTATCACCATTTCCAAGACAAAGCCATAGATGTTAGTAGCATCAGTTGACCTTTTGTACAGAGGGCTGTTTGAATGCTGTAATTTAGTATTGCTGACCTTGGGGTCAAGCAGTCTGAGGAAAACAATGAGAGTTAATGCTGAGTGCCTGTTACCCACTCTGATATAGATACATTCAATTGTGGGAATGGCCAGCTTGGGGTCAGAGTTAAATGAATGTGTAAATGAATCTGCTTACAAATAATTATTAATATAACTTGGATACATTAATTGGATAAATTATTATACATTTGTTTTGTACATTTGAATGTGTCTGCTGTAAATTAGAGGGAAAAAAAACATCAGCTGAAATTTTTTAAGTATCAGAGATAATTGTTACATAATATTAGATTTTACCTCAGAAAAGTTAACCATTAATATAGGTCACAGCCAGTAATATTAACTCTACAGTACATTTCATTTGCAAAGTATTTCATTCTTACTTTAAAAATAGGCTTTGTCACACTGTTGTTAAAATATAAACAATTTTTCATTAAACTGTCTGCATTCATACTTTTTGATACATACTATCACTGTGATCAATATGAAATGGTATTAAAAATACTCATACTATGAAAATAGATTTTGGTCACACCTTCCACCCCAATACGGCAGCAGTCAGTCAGTTTATCCAAACAGGCACTTCTTATGTAATCTTTATCCGATACTGGAGATTAGCTATCTATCAAAAGGATTGGTGCACTTTCTGAGCATGTAGCAGCCACACTGGAAAACCACATTAAGTCATATAATTACCAACATCTGAATGAAGTCAATTTTCAATGGAGATCACCAGCAGACTGCCATTTTGTCAATGGTTTGATTTACAGCAGTAAGACTGACTCAATAATAGCTATCTGTATCTCAATAGGCCCTGTGCCTGGAAGCTGTTCATGCAAGCAAGTCTCGGGAGATTTACATTCAACTCACACTCCCGCTTGATTCTCACCAGTTTATTCTCAGAAAAACACTTCCCTCCTCTTTCACCCTGTCTCTCTCTAGTCAAGGGAGTCATTTCTCATCTCTCTCTTCATTGCACATGTTCTCAGTTACAGATGTGCTTGAGCTCTGTTGGGAGAGGAAGACATAATGCCCCTCTTGGCCAGAGAATGGAAAAATGAAGGAGAGAGAGGATGTTAGATGACTGATTTATGCATAGTTTTAAGGTAGATTTAACTAGAGATAGGGCTATCATAATAAATTGTTCCTTTTTTTGTAAAGTGGTTGTAGTCATTGCAAATATTGACAAGCGTGTCAAAAATTGCAATCCAGTTTGTTTCATCCAGTAATATTCTGACTTCACACTAATTAAAATGCACCAACAGACATCCAGATATACAAACACAGCAATGACATACAACAATGCCTTTTACCATTTATATTTGCATGTTTCTAAACAAACCCTGAAGCCCAAATCAATTGAGTGGCTTCTTTTCAGGCTGGCATGCTGTGAACACAAAAATCCTCCCACGCTATGGCTCAGAATTTAGGCTGTTTCTGTCTGTACATTCGCTTGACTCACTTTTCACAAAATACGCTTTCAAAAACCATAACCCAACTCTGCAAACAAACACTCTGAAGGTGGATGTTTGAACAAAACAATTAAGGCACTTTTGTATTGTGCATGAGTTCTCTCAATAGAGGAGGCAACTATATTATAACTCTTTATAACAACTCTGTTTAACAATTCTTTATAACAGTGGTCAGCAGCAAACCTGACTGATAGACTAGCAGATCTCAGATCAGGTTTTACATGACACATTCCTTCCACGCAACAGAGACAGATATGCAACACTTTAATAATAACCCCTCCTGTTACAAAATGCACATTCTACTGCCACTGCCAAAGTTGCCATGGTAATGGGTTTTGAGGCATGAAAAAAACACGCCAGTGTGAGTCTTGATCTCCCTCTACTTCTCTTAGTAAGCATCATAAACATACTTATTTACCTAATTCCATATATCAATAATTTAATCTTATTTCATATATCAATACAGAACATTTCATATATACAGTGTATATATATATATATATATAAACAAAAGTTTTTATATATTACGGTAGGAAATTTACAAAATATCTTCATGGAACATGATCTTTACTTAATGTCCTAATGATTTTTGGCATAAAAGAAAAATCAATTATTTTGACCCATACAATGCATTGTTGGCTATTGCTACAGATATACCCCAGAGACTTAAGACTGGTTTTGTGCTCCAGGTTTACAAATGCTGACAGAACTTTAATGGATGGCCTGTCCTAAAAACAGAAAAGAACTCACCTGGAGAACCCAACAATAATTGCACCACATCGTCATACAGCAGGAGAGTGGCTGGTCTCTGGGGAAGCAAGTACAGACTTACGGAGGCGTACACTGAAACACAAGTGAGAAAGAAACAAAAACATTAGTATACTAACACTAGGCATTAGTATACTAACATTTAAATATTGGGCTAGTAGGATGTTTTTGTCCACAAGGATGCATTAAATTGGTCAAAAGTCGCAGTAAAGACATTTAACAAAACATTTCTATTTCAAATAAATGTTGTTCTTTTGAACTTTCCATTTATCCTCTTACTTAGCATCTTAGAGCAGTGGTTCCCAACCCTGGTCCTGGAGTACCCTAACTGTTCAAAAATGCATCTGAATCCACTCATCAGCTCATTAGTAGAGACACAGGCTCTGTTTACACCTGGTTTAAAGCTGTGTATTGGTCGATCCGATCACAAGTGAATGAAGCATAAGTACAAGTGTTAACGGGGTGTAAAACATTTTGAGCTTGTCCACTTTCGACCACTTTCAGAGGTAGTCGAAAACACATTCAATCAGATTGCTCTTGTAGTGTGGACCCTCGTGTTCAAACAGCCACAAAAGACTGCCTCCTCTCTGCCTGACAGGATTTAAACTTTGCTGTCTGAAATCGTGAGTTTGATATGAAGGTGAAAAATGTCAAAATTATCTTACTACCCTGCTGAAAAAGGTATGTTTTGAAGCATGGTAGCTGGTTTGAGCTGATTTAAGCTTGTCCTAAGCAACTAGCTCCTGCTCAGGACCAGCTCATAACCAGCTCAGGACCAGCTTAAACCAGCTCAAAGCAGCTTCCATACTTTAAAACATACCTAACCAGCATATGCTGTTTTTTTTCAACAGGGCAGTCCTGATTCTAAAACAAACCCAAAGCGTTTTGCGGCTATCATAGCAGAAACAAAAGCTGCTGCTCTTTGTATCATGTTCTGTTGTCTCCTCTTGCGTCCTTATGTAAATTGAGCAAGCTTATTGTATCAAAAGATCAGAAAAATCCCATATGTACACACAAAATCTGGGCAGAAGTGGTCAAAGTAGACAAAGGAGATGGATTAAAACACCAGGTGTAAACAGGAATGTGTCTCCCATGTCAACTAGTGATCCAATTGACCAAACCGCATCTTAATACCAGGTGTAAACAGGGCCTCAAAGACCTGAAATGAGTGAGTCAGATAATAGAGACGTCCAAATGTTGTGTAGGGTTGGGGGTACTCCAGGACCAGGGTTAGGAACCATTGTCTTACTGCACCTTACTTAGCATCATTTGTATGCTATTGTTCTTCCTTGTCCATTTAAATCAGTAAACTGTCCAGCCTCTTTCATTTTCAGGGATCTTTGACCATGGAGAACACAAGGCTTTTGTTTTTTCTGTGGGAATATACAGTAGCTCACCAGATGTAGCTGCTAACTCACAGGTGTGAGACATGACTCATCCTCAGGTTTGCAACACAGCATGGACACGTGATCTCGCATCAAACGAGTCTTTGATATCAGCAAGTAAAACCTGACAAAATCTGAGCTAGTCCTGCAGCTGTATGACTTCCTGTTAAACATCACCAGACCATCAGCTCCTTTGACCTTCAGTGGATCTTTGTTTTGGACCCATCAATATTTTGTCCAGAGGACAGACATCTAAATGTAAGAATCAGAGCCTTTGACATATCATGTTTAGTAAGAGACACCAGCATTAAAGGGTTAGTTCACCCAAAAATGAAAATTAGCCCACAAATTACTCACCCTCAAGTAGGGGTGTAACGATTCACTCGTTTTCTCGATGCATCGATTACAAACCGATCGATCTTGAATCGTCGATTTCGGACAGTAATCGATTTAAAATGCTAAGAATCGAATGAATCACGATTTCTATAGCGAGTCAATGCTTTCAAAATATATATATATATATAAAATTACAACAAGCAGGAATTAATGGAGACCTTGAACAGTGTTCGTGCCTCAAATCTCTCTTCTTCTTCTTTTTGTTCAATGGCCAGTCCTCGCACCTCTCCTTCACACACTGCACTATTTACCTCCTGCAGTCACAGGATTGCGCTCGCGCTCAGTTCGTCTCACTGACAGATTTTTTGAGCAGCTGATGTGTGATCTCTCCTTAGTACTCGTGGCCAGTAATGCTAAAGTGAAGTAGTTTTACTTTTCTGTAGTTTTTCAATGGCTCTCGGTCATACCGATGACGACATTACCTGAGCAAAAATGTAAGTGTCTAAAGCATATGCACAGTTCCATTGAATGATAAATGTGTTTTAACAATGTCGTTGAACAGAATGTATGAAGAAAATTGTTAAAATAACCACAGCATTAACAACAACCTTAAAATAAAAGCGCGAGAGATTTATCTGATAATCAGATTCGTGAAAGTAGCGTTCGTTGCTATAGCAAACAGACATCGGGCGCGTTTTCTTTCAGGATCATCATTCGCCGATGGAGAGGAAAAGTTAAATACTATAGCATTTTATTTTATGAAAATGAGATAAAGAAGTTTTCGCACTGAAAGAGAAGTGATCTCGCGCTCATAGATTGACATATCATTTATTACAGTAGCCTACAGAAACTATAAAGTATATATTTTTTTTTACCTTATTCTGTGCAGAAAATTGAAATAATTGTTTGTAGTATATAAAACAATCATAAAATTGTCATTAGGAAAAAATTATAGATTACAAATGATTGATTATTGTCCAGCAGTGTATTTGATTTCTTATAGGAAATTCTAATTAAGAGATAAGAAAAGAATTCCTTGTAAAAAAAAATAAAAAAATAATAATACAAACAAACATACATACATACATTTATTGTATTTGACATTTCTGTCACTTCTGAAATGATTGTTAGCCTATATAATACTTTTAAAACTCTTTTTAAAAATTTTGACTTGCATAAATTTCTACATATGCCATGTCATGCCTTAGGATCATTAAACTAGCATCTAACAAATTTTCCCCCTAACCTATGGTTCCCTTTCAGTCGGTCACTCTCTATGTCACGTCGGATGACCGACGAAATTGGGATCTCGCTTAGAGAGACCAATCCACTTCGAGTGTAAACTAAACGAGCCAATGCACATTGGCATGCAATTATTGCATCCAGCTGCTGCTGATCCCAGCGGGAGTATAAGTAGGCAGCAGATACAGTGCATATTCAGCTTTTCGCTTTGGAGCCGAGCGGTTCTATCGTTCTGCTCCTGACCTTCTACGTAGAGTAAAAACTACAGTCAAGCACGCTCTTCGTGGACTCTCGTGCTGGTGGTACGGCGCTTCAGCGGCGGTGGTTTTCCTGTGTCGAGTGGGTTGCACACAACAGGCTGCACTACCCCTGTGTGTGTTGCAGATGGCCATCTCCCCTGTGCGCTTCAGCACACTAAAAGAGCAATTTCCATCTAAAAGAGCTTCATGGGTGGAACGTCTTTTTAAAGATGTGTTTTTTTAAAGATGTCGTACCATCCGTGTGTTTCTGGGTGCGGTCGTTACCTGGCGCCGGGTGATGGTCACGATCGCTGCCTCTCGTGTCTGGGCACGAAGCACGTTGAGGTGGCTTTCGTGGATGACTTGTACTCCCATTGCGGGGGTATGACCATCTCGGAGTTGCGGACCAGACTCCGTTACCTGC
>NW_015505312.1:182506-187129 GCF_001515645.1 Sinocyclocheilus grahami | reverse complement strand
GCCCCTTTTTACCGCCGGAAACCGATCTGCTGGTTCCTCCTCCCTCACCACCCTCGATGGTGGGGCAGCTAGGGAGTTACAAGGGTCCCCCCCGGTGGAGCTGTTGGTTGCGATGCAGTTGTGTCCTAATACCGCCTCCAACCGGCAGGGAGAACCGTGCCTCTCCTCCTGGGTCTGTAGGTACTCGACTGGCCAGTGATGCTTTTACAACCTGTGGAGAAGCTGCCTCCGCCTTACACGCTACGGCGTGATTGCAAGTGCACCAGGCCAAGGCACTAAGGGACTTGCACGAGGGTGGTCACGACCCGGAAGTTCGCAGAGAACTCTGCACCGTGGTGGACCTCGCGCTACGAGCGACGAAGGTTACGGCGCGGTCTCTGGGTCGTGCGATGTCCACTATGGTGGTCCAGGAGCGCCATTTCTGGCTGTGGAAACTTCATGTCTGGTCCCTGGACGGGACGCGGAGGTTCTGAGTGACCTACCTCAAGAGGTAGTCGACACCCTCACTTCAGCGAGAGCACCGTCTACGGGACACGCCTACGCTTTGAAGTGGAACCTGTTTGTGGAGTGGTGTTCTTCTTGCCGAGAAGACCCCTGAATATGCCTGATCAGAGTTGTGCTGTCTTTTTTGCAGCAAGGGTTGGAGCGAAGGCTGTCTCCCTCCACCCTTAAAGTTTATGTCGCTGCAATCGCTGCTAACCACGACCCCGTAGAAGGGAGGTCGCTGTGGAAGCATACCATACGTAACCGAGACGTTCTGTAACCATAAAAGCTGCTGTGTAATTTGCACCCGGACTAAGCATTTAAAGAATTTAGGGGAAGCATTTAAATAATCCTGTGAATGCACAAAGAATGCAGAATCGAATCGTTAATCGAATCAAATCTAATTTAATTGTGAATCAAATAGAATTGTTGTGAATTTGCAAAAAACGTTCTTGAATCGAATTGAAAACCTGTGAATCGTGAATCGAATCGATTCGCTGTCTACCCAAAGATTCACAGCCCTACCCTCAAGCCCTCCTAGGTGTATATGACTTTCTTCTTTCAGACGAATCCAGTCGGAGTTATATTAAAAATTGTCTTTGGTCTTTCAAGCTGTTTAATGGCACTCAGTGGGTGTTGCAGTGCATCAGTTCAAAAGATGTTAAATAAAAAGCACCCATCCATAAAAAAATTGTCTCACACAGCTCCGGGGGGTGAACAAAGGCCTCCTGTAGCGAATCGATGTGTTTTTGTAAGAAAAATATCCATATTCAAAAGGTAATAATCACTTTAACCCATTTGTGCCCAAATTTTTCTGAATGGTTTCATGCATATAGTCATGTTATTAGTGTCCTATGTGAACATGTTCTGCATTTATTTCCCCCAGGTTTTTATTTTTTTCTTGAAAATCGTATTTGAATGTGCGGCAACTATAGTTGCCGATGGGCAAATATGTTGTATGCACAACTTCAATGTCAAATTTGAATATGAGGAGAGCATTTGGCATCTAACTCAAAATAACTGCTTTCAACAGATCAATCTTTATTCATAAACAAATTTATCATGCATAATAGTCGAAGAACATTCAATGTAAACCCAAAAATGTTGCATCTAGCTTATAATCTCGAATATGAAAACAACAAATCCATTTGTCTTAAAGTGGTGGAACATAGTGCAGAACAAAGAACAAAGTACAGCCATTAAGTTGCCCCAACAGGGTATTGTGTATCAAAAAGTTAAAAGAAAATATTACATCTATATAATAAAAAAAACAATCTTTTGTGCTCAACAGAAGAAATAATCTCATAGGTTTGCAACTTGAAGATGACATAATGATTACACAATTTCCATTTTTGGGTGAACTTTCCCTTACGTAAGCAGTTTTAGTATAAGTAGCCTACATAAGTAGTACTGCAGTGAAGGTACAATTAGTTTTATAAATTTACATAAACATATTTGCATACTATACTTTGTGATGTAAATATGTAAAATATCACATTTTATGAATAGGCACATATTGATTAGGTCAAATGGATTAACCCTGACAAAAGTTCTTGATATTCATGAAATTAATGATATTTATATGATTATTTAAATAATTATCATGTGTAGGCTACACCCATGATTGTTTGTTTATTTATTTACTTATTATTGAACATGCAGGTAATTTCATTCTTAGAGGTGTGTTAGTTAAATGAAAATAAATAAATAAAAATAAATATAATGAAGAAAATATTATATCTTTATAATAAAAAAGGTATACCTGAAAGAAAATTACGCATTTTTTAGGCCCATAGTATTCAATGGCTGAATGCAGTAGGTGATTTCATATAATAATGTAAATGTAAACTCATTACTTTTCTGAATTTCAACATTATAATGGAATCATAAGCTACTAATCATAAAATGAATTAGGGTCCTTGACCAATTAGAATGAAACGCATCCAAACTGGATGAAGGGGCCTCAATATTTTGCCCCTTATAAGACATAAGGTCATAAAAGGGAGAAAAAGATCATCTACATCAATTAATCCCATGCGTTAGCTCTTTATCTTTCCATTCTTCCTTTTATGTGACTGACGTAAGTTTGTAAACTGCTGCTGTCTAGTCGAAGAACATTCAATGTAAACCCAAAAATGTTGCATCTAGCTTATAATCTCGAATATGAAAACAACAAATCCATTTGTCTTAAAGTGGTGGAACATAGTGCAGAACAAAGTGGAGCCATTAAGTTTCCCCAACAGAGTATTGTGTATCAAAAAGTTAAATGAAAATAAATAAATAAAAATAAATAGAATGAACAAAATATTACATCTATATAATAAAAAAGGTATACCTGAAAGAAAATTACGCATTTTTTAGGCCCATAGTATTCAATGGCTGAATGCAGTAGGTGATTTCATATAATAATGTAAATGTAAACTCATTACTTTTCTGAATTTCAACATTATAATGGAATCATAAGCTACTAATCATAAAATGAATTAGGGTCCTTGACCAATTAGAATGAAACGCATCCAAACTGGATGAAGGGGCCTCAATATTTTGCCCCTTATAAGACATAAGGTCATAAAAGGGAGAAAAAGATCATCTACATCAATTAATCCCATGCGTTAGCTCTTTATCTTTCCATTCTTCCTTTTATGTGACTGACGTAAGTTTGTAAACTGCTGCTGTCTCTTGAAAACTGGAAACTATAGTTGCCGCTTGGACTTTTAAGTATACAAAAAACTATAGATCTCCTGGAAGATTTGTTTTGTTTGGATGATTCTAAAGACCTTCATGATTATGTAGATATATACATATATGTCAACAAAAAATACTTATCAGTAACATGAAAATTAAATTTCATTGGGAGGGTTTGCCTTCGCCATGCTTCCTGGAAGTAGGGTAGGAACTTGACAGCCCATGTGACAGGAAGGAAGTGAATACATTTTTTTTTCTTGAAATCCTTTATTTGGTTGTTTGCTTGCATGTCATTGAGAAATAAAACATGGATAGCATCTAGAAAAATACTTACAAAAGGAAAATTACAACCTTAAACTGTGGCAACTATAGTTGCCGGTGGGCTTAAATGGGTTAATGTAGCTTGCGCCAACAGTTGTACATGGAAGCAGCTCTCGGCGGATGACGTATGAGGTCAGTGTTGCGCATGCGCCGGTGAGTCTCGTCAACGTTTGTTAACGGGAACAAAGGAAGCAAAGTTTCCTTACTTTAGCAAAGGAAAACCAGTCTCCTCTTGAAGGGGCCGATATTCTTTGTGTATATTATAGTACAGTACCAGTCAAAAGTTTGGACACTTTACCATTCGTGTGTCCAAACATTTGACTGGTACTATATATAGAATACAGTATATACATAAACAGAATATATATATACATAAACACATTTTTTGCAATGATCACTCAAATGTGGTGATCAAACACTTATAATGGTGACAGAGATATGTAAAGGCATTTAACAATTTAACAATAAACTTGCGATGAGTGCGATGCACAAAGCAACGGGGTGTTAGTTGTAATACACGTGGTTTGAATATTTATTTTACCATAGTAACATTAAAATTCTGGCTTAAGTAAATTTTTTATCTCAGTTTTTATTATTCATTTAAAATGAGACAAATCTGCTATTATTTTAATCTCAAATCTGTTATTTATCAGTTAGTCCACTTCGCAGGGCTCTTACGGTCGACTAAGACAACACATGAATGCTGCCTGAACAAGAAACCTCCTTACTGAAGTGAAAGTGTTGACTGGTGTCACTATCTCGCGAACGCGCTGGCGGATCTCCACCAAATTCGGGGATTCCTTCAGCTCAAGGAGCTCTCTCGAACGCCACCCTCCGCGCGTTGGTAGCCCCCCAGGATCGCTAGATCGGTCGGCACCGGACTGCAAATGTAACCACCCGTAACTCCCGAACCCCAGGGGCTATCCACGCGGGGGTGGTCACATTCGAAAGAGGGCCTCTAGACGTACACTTGATTTGCGTTCTAGAGGGTTCCTTGAGCTGAAGAGATCCCCCGAATTTGGTGCGGATTCGCCGCGCCGTTACGGAGATAAGGCCGTTCAAAGTTTCAATGGTTTTCCATTGACTTAAGCTTTAAAGCGTTTCATCCAGGTCGCCAGTAGCAAACAATGGAGC
>NW_015505312.1:179137-182479 GCF_001515645.1 Sinocyclocheilus grahami | reverse complement strand
CTCGTTTTGTACTTCTAATTAGTGACCGTTGTTTTGTTTTGATCTCGCCGCTGCGCTTCCGCGTTCGTCACTTCTGAGCGGCGCATGCGCAAAGCCGACCTCATACGTCATCCGCTCAGAACTGCTTCCATGTAGGATTGTTGGTGCAAGCTACATTAAAGTGATTATTACATTTGAATATGGATATTTTTCTTACAAAAGCGCATCGATTCGCTACAGGAGGCCTTTGTTTACCCCCCCCCCGGAGCCGTGTGAGACATTTTTTATGGATGGGCGCTTTTTATTTAACTTCTTTTGGACTGATGCACTGCAACACCCGCTGAGTGGCATTAAACATCTTGAAAGATCAAAGACAATTTTTAATATAACTCCGACTGGATTTGTCTGAAAGAAGAAAGTCATATACACCTAGGATGACTTGAGGGTGAGTAATTTGTGGGCTAATTTTCATTTTTGGGTGAACTAACCCTTTAAATATTTCTTCAACTTAAATGTATTTTTCAGTTGTACATTTTCTTGCACTAAAACTACAGCACCAACAACATCTATCTTTGTCAGCTAATCCAAATGTCCCTCACCCTTCAGTGCTCCTCTATGGGCAGGAGGATATATGCTGGCAGTGCTCCAGAAGACTGTTGCATGCTGAGAGCAGAAATCCTCTGTGTCCATTTCCCATCTGCTATGGCACATTGAAACGTCCCCCCTGCCTACCCCCACCTCATGTTTTCCAGTGTTTATTTCATGATTTAATCAAGCTCTTCAGTCTAATGGAAGCTTATTAACAAAAAAAGTTTGATAAGATTCTATAATGATTGTCTGCTTATATTAAACAAGCCACCAGATATTAAAATCCAAGTAATCAGCATATTACACTCAGATTTCCCCAGCTCTGACATCAAAAAAGCTTGTCACTTGAAGGAGCAGACTGTGGGAAACGTGATGCAGGCAATTCATGCACATTTACACCTGTGCAGTAATGCATAAATGCACGCACACACAGCACAGATGCCCTGAACAGAAGGGGATCTGGTCTCTTTAATATTCTGCTTGGTAGGTATGCGCACAAAATAGAGGCAGTGACAACAATCCTGCCCACATTGCATTTGCTAGAAGCTGAAAGAAAAGTGTGTATGAAGAGAGGGAGGGTACTGCATTGGCATTGTGTGGTTTCATTTTACATCATTTGTAATCTTAGTTATCTTCTGCAGCATTGTGACAACACAATACACATCTATGCACCCCCTGCTTTGATAATACAGAAATCAGCCAGAATGTCTACGGATGCACAATATATTGGTACTACTGTATATGTTATCAGCCAAAATTAGAGGGTCATCTAATGTTTGATTAATCTTTAAAAACATGAATAATTTAATAACACTGTTAAATGTAATCTTGCAGATCTCAAAATGATTATCTATTTTACATACTACACGCCTAAATTCACTTTAAATTTAAATTGATTTTAGTTTTCAGTTTTATTTAGACAAATTAATACAGAATTTTAACATTAGACTTTCATATGAAGTTTTATTGGTCATAATTTTAAGAAGGTGCTGCAAATTGGTGTCAGTGTGAACGCCTCTTAAACAGTTTATTTCACCCAAAAATGAACACTTATTCACCCCTCATATCGTTCCAAATCTATATAATCGTTTTTCTGGGAAAAAAATTAAATTCTAAATACCTTACTTTCCGTTACAGAAAAAAATAAATACAAATAATACAAATTAATACAAATGATTTTGGGTCTCTGTAGAAGGCTTCAGGCTAATATTAACTTGGACTGAATGCCACAAAATCCAATTTTGATATCATGAGCTCTTTAAAATAAGTAAAATAGAGATATTCAGTTAAACCATAATGGGATAAGAGATATAGGCCAACAAAGGAAAGAACAAGTGTTCCCGACTTCAGTTGATTTAATATGAGCCGCAAGCAACTGCTTCATCACTCCATGAGAATGACTCTCTCTCTCTCTCTCTCTCCCCGAGTTTGCGTGACTCACTCAGATTATCAAAGTGCTGCGGGGACAGTTAAAACTCCACGACACCGTCAGGTTTTTTTTAGAAACCCTTTTTCAGCATAGCTGAGAGACTAAAGGCAGGAGGAATGGGGGCAGATGGCTTTGGTACAAAATAGATGAGACATGAAAATGATAACCTTCAGAAAGCTGAGTCACGTATATAAAAATTGGTAACATTACTATAGAGATGTTCAGTATGCAATCTGGGGTCGGAGTACAGTCCAATGCACTGTCATCGGTCAAATGACTGGCATCCCATCACTTTCGCACAGCTGTCACACCCCTGCTAGTCATGTAATCTGTCTGCCCTGTTTTAAAACAAGATCCATCCAGATGAAAACATGAGTCTGCCAATTAAAAGGATTTTGTCAACTAGTAGTACTATTGCAGCCATTACTGGCATCACAGGCATGTGGCAAGCACATGGACTAACATTGTCAGGGATTAATATATATATATATACACTGTATTTAAAAAAATAAAAATATAAAGTTTTTTTTTATATTATACAAACAAAATGCAAACATAAACACAGCATAGGACCAGAGTAATCACAAAGATATTTAAATGATTAAAGTATCCTAACAATGAAACCAAATTAAAAAATGGAATAACTGAGAGCTTGTGAATTTTCTCTAATTTTCAATATTTTATATATTTGATATAAATGTTAAATTGTTATGTATAAAATATTTAATTTGTAAAAATATCAAAATGTATTAATGTATTGTTTTAAATGTTTTAATTATTTTACAGGTTAAATGGCTTGCGTGCAAAAACAAACATGGCAGAACCAGAGTAGTTCAACAAAAATATCTAAATGAATCATGAATTAAAAAAAAAATACTTTGAACAGAGAGCTTGTGGAGAAAATCTTCATCAATTCCAAACTTTACTTACCAACTGTATTTAATTTGAGTCGTGACACAAGGAGCAGCCATAATACAAGTTAACTGGCAAGGGAACTTTGTCTTTAAGAAACTATTTGGGCAAATAAAAGCACATTAAAATAATACCAAATGTTGGCTTGTTGGTCTTGCAAAAAAAAGTATATATATATATATATATATATATATATATATAAAATAAATATTGAATATCCCTCAAATCTTGGGCATAGTCTAGGGTTGTCACGTTGAGGTGTGCCAGGGAACAGGCAGGAAGACGAGGATGAAGGATATCAGAACACTTTAATGATTAGACGAGAGAGTAGGAGCACACGCACAGGGTAACATTAACAATAACTGACAACACTAGGATACAAGAGACAGGAACTTATAGGGCAGATAATGAGGGGCAGACAGGTGAACACAATG
>NW_015505312.1:178162-178721 GCF_001515645.1 Sinocyclocheilus grahami | reverse complement strand
GGAGCAGGGACCTCGGGAGGCCGCGGCGGAGCAGGATACTTGGGAGGCCATGGCGGAGCCGGATACTCGGGGGGCCATGGTGGATCAGGGACCTCGGGGGCCCACGGTGGATCAGGGGCCTTGGGAGGCCACGGCGGATCTGGGGCCTTGGGAGGCCACGGTGGATCAGGAACCTCGGGAGGCCATGGTGGATCAGGGACCTCGGGAGGCCATGGCGGATCAGGAACCTCGGGAGGCCACGGCGGAGCAGGATACTTGGGAGGCCGCGGCGGAGCCGGATACTCGGGAGGCCACGGTGGAGCAGGGGACCTGGGAGGCCATGGCGGATCAGGGACCTCGGGAGGCCACGGCGGAGCAGGGGACTCGGGAGGCCGTGGTAGATCCTCCGTGGCCTTGGCTGGCTCGGCCACGGGTGTATGGCCCCCCCTCGGGGGCCCTTCCTGGGCTTGACTGGGGATCGGGGGCCCTTCCTGGGCTTGACTGGGGATCAGGGGCCCTTCCTGGGCTTGACTGGGGATCAGGGGCCCTTCCTGGGCTTACCTGGGGATCAGGGGCCCTT
>NW_015505312.1:173465-177184 GCF_001515645.1 Sinocyclocheilus grahami | reverse complement strand
CTTGACTGGGGATCAGGGGCCCTTCCTGGGCTTACCTGGGGATCAGGGGCCCTTTCTGGGCTTACCTGGGGATCAGGGGCTCTTCCTGGGCTTACCTGGGGATCAGGAGCCCTCCGTGGGCTTAACTCGGGAACAGGAGCCCTCCGTGGGCTTAACTCGGGAACAGGAGCCCTTCCTGGGCTTAACTGGCGATCAGGAGCCCTTCCTGGGCTTAACTGGGGACCAGGAGCCCTCCGTGGACTTAACTCGGAAACAGGAACCCTTCCTGGGCTTAACTCGGGCACAGGAGCCCTTCCGGGGCCTAACTCGGGAATAGCCCGCACTTCTGGGCTGAGGACAGAGACGGTGCTGGGGTGAGATGGGTGACCGGAACCTTTGGATGGGTATGTGGAGGGTCCGGGCGAGGGGTGAGCTGGTGCAGCGGGGTGGTTTTCGGGAGGGACTGGATTCGTGACAAAGGCTGGCGGACTTGAGAGCGCTGGTTTCGGGATGCCAGCTGCCCGTGCCGACACCAGCGGTGGGTCCTCCACACTGGAAGCCAGTCTGGGATACGGAAGAAACGCTGTAATCTGCCTGGTCTCATGAATATCAGTGTGGACTGGACTACTCATAATAATGAACTGCCGCTTGACTGGGGGTCCTCCACACTGGAAGCCAGTCTGGGATACGGAAGAAACGCTGTAATCTGCCTGGTCTCATGAATATCAGTGTGGACTGGACTACTCATAATAATGAACTGTCGCTTGACTGGATTCATGACGGTCAACTGTGACTTGACTAGACTCATGTCTATCAGCTGGGACTAGACTCGACCCAGGAAGACCAACTTCCTCTACCTCCATATTAACGCCATTCAGATACAGGACCTGATTAACCAGCTCGATCAGGGGAAAGCTATACGTGGGAACCGCACCGCTGATGACGTCATCATCCAGCCCCAACCGAAAACAGCCCCCGAGGACAGAATCCACCCAGCTCACCTGGGGAGAGAGCTCTAGGAACTCCTCCACGTACCTCTCCAATTCCCGACCACCCTGCCGCAGACACCAAAGCCTGTCTTCAGCCGTTGACATCTCGGTTTTAGGTCAGTTATTCTGTCATGTTGAGGTGTGCCAGGGAACAGGCAGGAAGACGAGGATGAAGGATATCAGAACACTTTAATGATTAGACGAGAGGGTAGGAGCACACGCACAGGGTAACATTAACAATAACTGACAACACTAGGATACAAGAGACAGGAACTTATAGGGCAGATAATGAGGGGCAGACAGGTGAACACAATGAGGTGATTAACTAATAATGGGAACAGGAACAACCAAATAAGGACACAGAGGGAGAAACCATAATCAACAGTCCACAGGGGTGTGACAAGGGTCATGAGATGGATTTTTTTTTAATGTTCCTTGAGGTTTACTTATAATGTTAATAAAGTTTTTTGCACAAAAAACCCAAATAAATATGTGGAAAAATTATAATTTTCAACCCTCATTCTGACCCTCTCTCTAAAACGACCTGTGCAACCCTCTGAACAATCCTCTGATGCGATCCGGGATGCCATTAAAAATAATCTATCCACTTGTTCCTTACGCTGGCATCCTTCTGATATCTGTACAAAGTTGTGAACGAGCTGTTTAAACCAAACGCGTCAAAGCAAAAGTTCTTTCACTCCATTTGTCCTATTGACGACAGATTAGAGTGCATGGACTGTCAGAAAGCAAACACGCATCTGTACACTGTATCCAGTGTAGACAAGATAGTGGCAATGATTGTAATTTCTATTTATTGTAATTACTAGTAATTAGATTGTAATTCTATTTTGACCCGACGCAACACTCTCAATTCAGCGTAATCAAGTGTCAAGCCATTAAGCGACTGAATGCCAGTGTATGGGCTGAAGAAGACTATTCGTCGGTGTCTTGCTCTGGAGGCGGTGTTTATGCAAATGTTTGTGCCCAGGTGACGTCACCTTGCACCTCAGGCCCAAAACAAGCTGTTTTTGGAGCCTGATTAAATAAATGCTTTGTTTATAATGAGGAGGACATTTTAAGCAATGACATTTGCAGGATGTTTTAATGGTACAAATAACTCTTATATGCCAAAAGATCAAGGCAAATTTGATTTCTCATGTCATGACCCCTTTAAATTGATTGCTGTAAATTGACCTGTATCTGTCCCCACAATTGAATTCATTCAAAAACCTCCTTTCTACCTTAACTTCATTTCATCTACACAATCTTGGTCGTCCACATTTCTGACAGCATTTCCTAATTTGGTGTGACTCAATAGGAATGTGTGTAATGCCCCCCCAAGAGGCTAATGTCATACTAAAGATGCCTTCATCCACCAGCCCGGCTGGTCTGGCACGACGTGGAGCCACATTTGCTGGCTGCCTCCATATCTGTAACCCCACTGGCTAAGTGGCTTCCAGCTGCTCGTACAGACAGCTTTATGCTGAAATACATGATTTCACTGCCTCACCTCCCCAGAGGTCTGACCGCATAACTGGGTGGGGTTTGGGTGGAGAGAGGGGCGGCGGAGAACACACTTTTGTGCAAATAAATGAAACCAATCGTAGAGCGAGAGAGTCAAAAGAGGACATGACCGTCTGGGGACCGACTCCGAACAGCTGCTAGGTATCACAACGTGGGTCGGCACGACCCACACCCCAGTGAGTGTTGTTTAACATTCCTGTCCATTTGTGTGCAAAGCTCCATCTGAATTACAGATCTAGATGGTTCATCTAAATAATAGGATGTAGCCAACAGATCGCAAATCCCTCCTCAGATTTGGAAAGTTCACTGAGGCCCAAGGTTATTATAGTTTTGAATTTTTAAATTCGTTTTATTTTAATATCGTTTTCAAATTTGCCATAAAATTCAGTTGAGTTTTTATTAGTTTCATTCATATTTTTGTTAGTTTTAGTTTAGTTTTTATTTTGTGAACGCATTTTTATTTAGTTTTTATATACAGTAGTTTAGTTTCAGTTTTAATTAAAGTTCAGCAGAATTAACAGATCACTTCCACACTGTAAAAAAAATTCCGTAAAATTTATGGAAAAAAAACGGCAGTTGTGGTTGCCGAATATTACCGTAAAAAGTACAGAAGCAATGTTTTAGGTTTTACGGTTTTAACTTAAATTTAGTTAAATACCGTAATTTCATTAACTGATATAATTTTAATATACCAACTTATTGAAGTACTGAAATCTGTTTTGTACCTTTGTATTACACTGATAACCACCAAATGCAGGTGCTGATGAGAAAGTCACATGATGAACCAAAGTCCATCACAAGCAGCTTTTAAATAATAACATATATAGAAGGTGCACAGTGTCATTCACACAAACACCAAACACCATCATGGTAACACACATGAAACTGAAATAATGCAATAAACATTCATTTAACAACATTAGGTGTAACACACAACCCTAATATACAAAACTGTGATAAGAAAAAACTAAGAAGAAACTTAGTTATTTCAACAAAAAAACATCAAATTTGAAATGTAATGCAGGGAATTCTGGGAATGTCAATTTACGGTTATTCACTGTAAGTTATACGGTATTTTTCACTTCCAAAAATGGTATACTACTGTAAAATTTATGTCCAATACATGTAATGTCCAATACAGTTTTTCGCCGTATATAGTAGAGGAATTTACTGTTTAACAGGATTTTACTGTAGCATTTTTACAGTCTTTTACCGTTAAATTCACAG
>NW_015505312.1:160939-171657 GCF_001515645.1 Sinocyclocheilus grahami | reverse complement strand
GTATACTACTGTCTCTGGTGGGACATGTAATATGCTGTCTGTATTTTGGCAGTTCACGGGAAAGATTTGCTTTATTAAAGATTTGTTTTACGGTTTTAACTTAAATTTACAGTTAAATACCGTAATTTCATTAACTGATATAATGTTAATATACCAACCTATTGAAGTACTGAAATCTGTTTTGTAGCTTTGTAATACACTGATAACCACCAAATGCAGGAGGTGATGAGAAAGTCACATGATGTACCAAAGCCCATCACAAGCAGCTTTTAAATAATAACATATATAGAAGGTGCACAGTGTCATTCACACAAACACCAAACACCATCATGGTAACACACATGAAACTGAAATAATGCAATAAACATTCATTTAACAACATTAGGTGTAACACACAACCCTAATATACAAAACTGTGATAAGAAAAAACTAAGAAGAAACTTAGTTATTTCAACAAAAAAACATCAAATTTGAAATGTAATGCAGGGAATTCTGGGAATGTCAATTTACGGTTATTCACTGTAAATGATACGGTCTTTTTCACTACTTAAATTTAGTTAAATACCGTAATTTCATTAACTGATATAATTTTAATATACCAACTTATTGAAGTACTGAAATCTGTTTTGTACCTTTGTATTACACTGATAACCACCAAATGCAGGTGCTGATGAGAAAGTCACATGATGAACCAAAGTCCATCACAAGCAGCTTTTAAATAATAACATATATAGAAGGTGCACAGTGTCATTCACACAAACACCAAACACCATCATGGTAACACACATGAAACTGAAATAATGCAATAAACATTCATTTAACAACATTAGGTGTAACACACAACCCTAATATACAAAACTGTGATAAGAAAAAACTAAGAAGAAACTTAGTTATTTCAACAAAAAAACATCAAATTTGAAATGTAATGCAGGGAATTCTGGGAATGTCAATTTACGGTTATTCACTGTAAGTTATACGGTATTTTTCACTTCCAAAAACGGTATACTACTGTAAAATTTATGTCCAATACATGTAATGTCCAATACAGTTTTTCGCCGTATATAGTAGAGGAATTTACTGTTTAACAGGATTTTACTGTAGCATTTTTACAGTCTTTTACCGTTAAATTCACTGTCATTTTTTACAGTGCAGAGCGCAGGCCAAAGAAAGATGTAGGCATAATTTAACCTTAGTGAGGCAAAGATATAGCGACACAAAATGAACGCATGCTGAGATTGATTAGATAGTAAAAGTATACAAATACATGCCAAAGAAAGCAGGCAAGCCTTTTTTTACTAAATTAATCCACGCGCTTAATGTCATATCCAATGATGTGTGTTGAGATATTTAGTATGAAAATAAATGTAGCCTGATTTGGTTATATGTCTTTTCTTATTTAACCATAATCATGATATTGTAACTGTGGTGTCTTGCTCACTTTTCCGTGAACAGCCGTGCATCAATCAAAACTGGGACTAATGAAATTCAATAATAACGGCAAACGCATTTAACAGTAAAGGCTTATATTTGAATGTTCTTTTTATTTATGAAGAATTATAAGCGTGTGTATGATGTGATTTAGCCAATGCACATTTGTTCAAAAGCCTGGCAGAGTGATCACAAGATGCTAGGCAAAAGTTTTGTTGTTTACAGAAAGGATGCGCGTTCTCATCTTTTTTCTGTTAATTTGTCATGTTGCGCTGCATGTCTGTTTTTCTTCAAAGCACCAACTTAGAATGACTAATGTTGGTTTGATTGCTTGTGTTACATGATAAAATAAATAATATTGCTTACCTGATGTAATAGATTTAATGCGAGTGCGGTTCAGGTCGCGACTAGCGGTCTTTATGTCAAACGGTTCTCGTCTAGTACAGAATTAAATTAGCGCTGCTGTCAGATAATGGGTTGGGTGTTCTGTTAAGTACGTTTACCAAACAAGACCCGTGCAGGCTTTAAAATGCTTTGCATCTCTCCGTCAGATAACCCCATGTGCGTGATGCACCATTACAGGTAGGCTATTTCCCCAAACCTCCACACAGCTCATATTTTTCCGCCAAGGGGTGAGAACGTAATGATTACGAAAACGATTATTTATTTTTTATAATTATTATTTTATTTCAGTTAGTTTTTCAATAACTGTTGTTAGTTTAGTTTCGTTTTAGTTTTTCAATTATTTTGATGTTTTTATTTTATTTCAGTTTACGAAATTGTTTTTTCATCAATCGTTTTAGTCTTAGTTTTAGTTTTTGTTTACGAAAATAACCTTGCAGAGGCCATGAGCAAAAATGTCATCATGCTAACAGTTGCACTTGAAACGACAATTTAATGGCTAATAAACCAGTAATACGTTCACCTTAAATGCACTTTAAGATGCTTTGGATAAAAGCATGTGCTAAATACTGAATATAACTCAGGGGTTATTGGATAAATTTTTTTTGTTTCTTTTCCAAGGTTACTTAAAAGCAACCTAATTAAATGGTAAAAATTGGTCATCTAGATTGAAACAAGGGACCATTTAATCTGCAGGCAAATGTTTAAGTTATACTCCTCATTTTTAATAAGGGATTAACATGATTCCAGAGAAGCCCATAAACACCAACTGGTCTTGCTCTAGCAGTTTTGACAGGAAGTCCAGTTAATGCGTGTGAATTTCAGAATGAAACCGAACACTCTGTTTCTAACAATAATCTGTAGGCTTTCCCTGACACCATGTCAAAAATGTTCAGTGCTATAGTAGTATAGGAAGTACTCACGCGGGATGCGGTTGGCATGCCAGGGTGCCGAGTTTGTGACAAATCCATGCTTTGATGCCGTGACGATGACCCATGTTCCTGGCCGGTACAGGAACGTAAGTGTGACAATCCCATCTCCTCCTGCAAGGCTGGATGCTAAGACCGTCCGGTTTCCACACACCTGAACTGTGGATTCCTTTAAAGGTGACAGGTCGCTGTTGTCAAATACCTGGACTTTAATCAGCACCTCTGTAGAAACAAGAAATATTTCTTTATAAAAGAAAATAATTTTAATACAATTAGTTCTGAATATACTGACATAATTGACATGTACTCTATAGGTAATGGTTTATTATGGTTAACTAAAACTAAAACCATTAAACATTTTTTTAATTGAAATAAAATAAATATTAACCGAAATAAAAAGCCTTTTATTTAGTTTCAGCTAGTTGCCAAGTCAACATTTCTCATTTTTATCTAGTTTGTTACTTAAAATTAAACGAAACAAAACTATAGACATATTTAAAATAGTAGTAACACTTTACTTAAAAGCCTTTATGTGTAATGCATTATAAAAGTAGTTTTAAAGGGGTCATATGATGCAAATTTTCTCTTTGAAGTGTTACAAGCTCTTGGTGCATAAAGAAGATCTGTAAAGTTGCAAAGACTAAAGTCTAAAATCCAAATAGATATTCTTTATAAAAGTTAAGAGTCAACCACGCCTACCTAAAATGGCTCGTTCTAACACGCCCCCACATGTCTACGTCACGATGTGGGAAGATTTGCATAACGCCGCCCAAATGTTCACGCAAAGAAAGAAGGCGTAACTTTGATTCTCGCTGTAGTATTGTTGTTGCCGTGTGTTTCGTTGTGAAAGCGAAACTACTTTGTTTGGCCTTCCAAAAGTGGACGATATCCGCTTCGTCATGCCTGGAGCTGATCCGTGCTGGTCACTGAGGAAATACATCAACTTCGCGCTGTGGATCGCTGGATCGGCTTTCACCGTGGACGAAGCGGAGTCTAGCCCGTGGTCGTCACATTTGGTTGCCGCAAGCCCACCGGCCGCTCCTTCGTCGAATCACTCACTCTAGCCGCCGGCCTCCGCTCACTCTAGACTACAATGCCGGCTGCTCTGACTCACAGACTGCAAGTACGTTTTTCATATTTAAAGGATTTGCCACTGACTATTCAAATGTGAGTTTTGAGCAGTGTAGAGTAGCCTTGTTGTTTTCGTCATTTCTCCGATCACAAATGTAGACATGGTTTTATTTTTACATGGCGCGATGCAGCGCAACCCGTAAAAAGACAGTATAAATCATTATAATTAATTATGACCCCACTGGATGCAATAAATGCCTCGTTTATAATGGGTTTTTATGTTTTTGTCTCTTCGCTCTGGCCGGGAAACAGCATCACAGTGTGGTAAGGGGCGTAACATTTCCGTCACACGCTTGAGGTATTCGGCCAATCACAACGCACTGGATAGCTGGCCAATCAGAGCACGCCTCGCTTTTCAGAACGATGAGATTTGTAAAAATCTATGCGTTTCAGAAAGGCGGGGCATAGAGGAGAAACAATAATGTACAGTATGTGGAAAATAATGCGTTTTTTGAACCTTAAACCGCATAAACACATTTCATTACACCAAATACACAAAATAATGTTCTTTTTAGCAACATCTTATGACCCCTTTAATGCATTAATTAAGCCTTGTAATGCACCTTATAATGCATTGTACAATCTCATGAATAACTGTAACCACAGTTAATAAATTATAACACTTATCAATTCATTACACTATGCATTTTAAATTAATTTATAATTATTTCTGACAAGATATAATGTATTACAAGGCACATTATAAATATTTATAATGCATTATACCCTCCTTTAATAAGTAGACAATAGACAGTTCAGTAGACAGGGCATGCATGCTGAACGTAAACAACGCTGATTACGTTGATTACTTTCTGGGGTACTCTCCAAAATGGAGGAAGATGGAGTAATTAATGACAGAATTTTCATTTTTGGGTGAACTATCCCTTTAACTAAAATCGGAAAACAAAAATAAAATCTACTTCAAAATATTACCAAAAACTATAATTGTACATCAGTGATACTAAAATAACACTGGTATAGATTTGGATAGGGATGTACAGTACAATTCAACACCGTTCGATATTAAATACTTTTTCATTCAGAATTGAATGTAAATTGGCTGACATGTAATTGTGCATGCTGATTTCTACTGTTGTGGTATTTTAAATCAACCTGTCCCTCAACTGCACATACCGTGCATCATCACTTTTACGTCAGTCAGATGACCTTTTCCTGTCTTAGTGATTGATTGACCAGACCAGAGTAAGCACCACTGTGGACCAGACTTTGTGCCACAAGCTACCCGACACTACATCATTGTATGGAACTAAAATTTTGTCAAGTCTCTGTAGTAAATCAGCTCAAAAGGGAAATATTTATGACTAATTATAACTGGTTATGATTAATAATAAATATTTAGATTAGATCTTAGAATTAACTGTAGCAGAATCAATATTATAATTATTTGATCTGTCCGTCCACCGTGCAGACAATATAATAATTAATCAATTCAATGAAAGATTATTTTGCTGGCCAAGGAAGAATAACTTTCCTTCTTTATGCAGTGCTAGCAGTAATTTAGCATATGTAGCAAGGGTTCAAACATTCATTGACTTTGAAATGTGAGCAGCAAACAGAGGCAATCGATTGTGAATATAAGGGATTTAATAAATGAAACTATATCTAACATATAACTAACTAAGCAAAACACATATATACAGAATGAAGCAAAGTAAGGAAAAGAGAGAGAAGAGTAAAAGAATGGCAGTATTTCACATCAATTTTAAACACAACCTAATGAGAATCATCAAAGAATCAAAAATCACCTTAAAGGGGCTCAAGCTTAAACACGCATCTAAATAATTGTAAATGGTTACTTGCATTGGCTTTGATTGCTGAACAAGAGTCCTGATGCGATAGACAATGGAGGTCTTTGATTAGTTATTTAGGAGTGAGCTGGAAGTTTTCTTCTGGTTCTTCTGAAGATAGGAAAAGTCCACAGCGAATCAAAGTTACTTGAAGATAAAAACTGCCGAAAGACAAACTCAAGAGGAGAGTCGTAGTGTGTCGTCCCAAAAGAAGAGGTTTTTGAGCAAAGATCATTTTGGGCTAATGCCTTTTGAGGATTTCTATTCACCCCCCAACTTTGGGTGGAATAGCCAATACTAGGCGTGAATTTTTTGAGCGGGAGAAGTTTCCTTTGTCTCCCTTTATGGCCCATTTGGATGTTTTATGGCCGGTCTGGAATTGGTGCAGTTTAACCCAAAATATAGTACAAATCGTATGATGCGTTTCACAATCACATATTGTACATCATTGTTTGAGGAATAAAGAGCAGATAATATTGATACCAAGAAAGAAACATTTAGAATAGATTAAACCAAAGATACATCCATACACCTGAATATCAGCGTTTAGGGCTTAACTAATACAAATAACGAGTGGTAACTAGGGATGCGCCGATCCGATATTCATTTCAGGTATCGGCTCCGATAGTGCCATTTTTCTCGGATCAGGTCAGAGAGGGCCGATCTAAATCCGAGATTTTTTTTTTTTCGATTGTGCGAATTATTCTGTGCTACTTCTGAAGCCATATGCCATATGATAGCTTAATGTGAGCTACATATGCATATTTAAGTCCTTACATTAAAGTTCACACAAACTCTTTTCTCTGCTGTGGCTGTCAGTCATTCGTTCAGCCTTTAAACCCTGGTCGCGTTCGGTTACAGCAGTCAGCTCGGTAAAGCTCTCTCCAAGATCATTCTGTGTTCCCATTATACTTGATTTGTAAATACATGTCTATGATTTTGCAAAAAGGACTTTATCTTCTTGCCGGAGTTTAATGTTGTTTTGTTACTTGCTATCGGGTGTCTGTGAGAACAAAACACGGGCGTAGAAAAGACTATAAATAGTTTTTAACGTGCACAGTAACTGAAATGTAAAACTGTTAAAAGACAGGCTCAATAACTGTTATAATACACTACACAGATATAATACACTACGCATCAATTTCTCTTCACTTTGTGCTTTGCAGTTTTTAACACGAAGTGCTTACAACGTGCGCATCCGGTGTGCAGGCTGTGACGCCAGGTTGCTTCAGGCTTCAAGTGCATCATTCTGCACACCGGATGCGCACATTGTAAGCGCTTCGTGCTCATAGACTGTATAAAAACAGTTCGTGCTGCACTGTATTTGTTTTGTCCTATCGTATCTATCATATGTTGTTGCCTTATTAAAAAAATATGCTATAGATTTAAAAGAAATGTATTTACCAGTATATACTTATATATATAAATACATTCATGAATGTTTTTAATGAATGGATTTTATAATAATACAAATAGCAATGTGTAACATTTTACCATATTTAGTGCAACACTTTTATTTGTTCCCCACAAAATATTTTTTTTTTCACTAAATGTTTGGATTTTTAAAATTATTGTGCACTTATTTTTCTAGAATAACTTTTGCTGCCGAATTATCCACTAATCTAGTTTGATAAATTTTTGTCATCGATTATAAATATATAAATAAATATTATAAAAAAAGGCCTATATTTTTCAGATTTATTGTTTATTTTATTTTTCTTTATAATGAAGTAGTCTGTATCTAGTAGATTGTGAAAGAATGATTATCATTTCCACACACAGATATATATATATTCTACATTTATTTAAATGAGGGAAAAAAACTTCACTGGTATCGGCCAATACTGAACCCTAGTTATCGGAATCGGTATCGGAGGCGAAAAAGGCGGATCGGAGCATCCCTAGTGGTAACTCAGCTAATCTAATAGGGAAACGTACAAACAACACATGCAATATACCAGATATATTTGTAACTGATTAATTATTGTCTAAATAGATTAAAGGTCTCTACATGTGTGTGTGTGTGTTTGTGTTATGTGAGCCTGTTGCAATTTGCTGGTCAGCCCGGCCCATCGGCGCCTGGCACCGGGGGGGGATCATTTACTTGTCTTTGGAAACTGTTTGAAGTCAGTTGGGGAGATGATAGTGGGGGAGCTGTTCAACATCTCCTTGATATTGCGAGGAACCATTTGGCAATTTAGCCCCCATATAAATGTAAAGTCTGTGACCAGGACTGTAATTTATATGCAAATGTCAAAGGCTAAAAGGGGTCTCTTAAGCCATAAACCCCAAAGACCATGCATGATTCTACGCAGACACTACATCTCTTTTAACAACACGTTTGCTGAGAGTTTATGTTAGACACATCTAGACCCAGTGGCCTACATTCAACAGATGAAATGACTATGTTTAGAAGTGTTTGTCCTGATCTGACACGTTAAGTGTTAAGTGCTTTGTTTACATTAAAGACTCGAAAGCATGGCAAGCCTTTGAGCCACTTTCAGTGAGCCAGAATGTCTGCCACCATGTTCGATTGACACTGGGCAAATGCAGCAAATCTGTCTAGTTGAGTTCCTGGACATGTGCTTACTGTTCAAAATGGATGACCTGGTTCATCCCCCCAGTACTTTTACAAGGGCACATGTAAACAGGCCAAGAAGACAGCAAGTCTTTGACCTGAATTTTTGGGATCTGGGTACATGACATTTCTTATGGGCTGATAAAATTCTATATATTTTATTGGAAATACATTATAAAAACAGTTTTTAAGTTTCAGTGACCATTTTTTTCAGTGAAAAATTAACATTTTACTTAATAAGGGAAAGTCATGAACAAGCCATGATTTCCCCACCAGAACCATTTACTACTTTGTTTATGCAATGTTTGCTTCGTGTCCTGTTCATGCTCACATGCTGCAGTGTCCTTCAGAACCTCTCGTTCTTTTGATTCTAAATGGGTCAATTGATGCATGTTACCATGGTTACTAGGAGATGTCAGCAGGCTAACTGTGGGGAAAAAATGGGTCCCTGCATTCCCTGTCGAGGGGACACAAGTTGGCTTCAGAAAATAAGATCTTCTGACCATGCACTGCAGGTCTAATCGCACACACCGATGATGATAATATTCAAACAACCCATATGAATCATACAGAGGCAGAATCCACCTGCATGAACAGAAAAGGTCATATTACCTTACAGAACTGTTTGGCTACCTTATTTTCATAATATCATGAGTAAAACTCAGTGGAGTAAGAAGGACTAGAACAGATTAGAAATATCCAGAAAACAGCTGGCCTGAAAAAGTGTTGTTGAGATGTCTTGATAAAAGACACGTATAAAAGACAGTTGTTACAAAATATTTCTATTTCAAAAATACTATTATTTTGATTTGAACTATTTATCAAAGATTCATGAACTAAAACTCACAGTTTCCACATTAAGCAGCACAAATGTCATCAAAACTGTTAATAAGAAATGTTCCCTTTCAGTCGGTCACTCTCGACGTCACGTCAGATGACCGACGAAATTGGGATCTCACTTAGAGAGACCAATCCACTTCGAGTGTAAACTAAACGAGCCAATGCACATTGGCATGCGATTATTGCATCCAGCTGCTGCTGATCACAGCGTGAGTACAAGTAGGCAGCAGATGCAGCGCATATTCAGCTTTTCACTTCGGAGCCAAGCGGTTCTATCGTTCTGCTCCTGACCTTCTACGAGTAGAGAGTAAAGACTACAAGTCAAGCACGCTCTCTGTGGGCTCTCGTGCTGGTGGACGGCGCTTCAGCAGCGGTGGTTTTCCCGTGTCGAGTGGGTTGCACACAGCAGGCTGCACTACCCCTGTGTGTGCTGCAGACGGCCATCTCCCCTGTGCGCTTCAGCACACTAAAAGAGCATTTTCCATTCTAAAAGAGCTTCACAGGGTGGAACGTCTTTTTGAAGACGCGTCTTTTTAAAGATGTCTTACCACCCATGTGTTTCTGGGTGCGGTCGTTACCTGGCGCCGGGTGATGGTCACGATCGCTGCCACTCGTGCCTGGGCGTGAAGCACGCTGAGGCGGCTTTCGTGGATGACTCATGCTCCCATTGCGGGGGCATGACCATCTCGGAGTTGCGAACCAGACTCCGTTACCTGCAAGGGGGCGGAGTGCCCGTGCCGCTGCCTAGATCTGGGGTTCTCTCTGGTGGCAGCCGGGGGTACCCTTTTTCTGACAGTGGGCGGACTGGTCTCACGGTCATGGTGAGGAATTCCCCTCCTACAAGGAAGGGGATGCCCGAACCAGCCGGCACTTCGAAGCCAGCGGAGCCCTCGAGAGAGCAGGCTGGATCCTCCCGGGGGATACCACCTGTTTCTTCCGAGGCTCCCCCTGACGATCGGATGTCAGTCGCAGCATCGGAGGGTGAGCCAGACTTTTCTGGGGATAAAGATTCGTCAGCGTTGCCGCCCTCTGGGCGGTCAGCAGTGCCGGATACGGACCCGGAAATGATGGCTATGCTTTCCCGGGCCGCCGAGAGAGTCGGGCTCGAGTGGAATCTTCCACCGCATCCCGAACCCACAAGGTTGGACGATTGGTTTCTCGGGGTGGCCTGTGCTGGTTCTCAGGGCCCCACCCCAGTGCATTTCTTCCCGGAGGTGCATGATGAGATCACTGGGTCATGGACGGCACCTTTTACTGCCAGAAACCGCCCCGGGGGCTCATCCTCCCTCACCACCCTTGATGGGGGTTCAGTGAGGGGGTATACGGGAGTTCCCCAGGTGGAGCGGTCTGTTGCGATGCAATTGTGTCCAAATGCCACTACCACTTGGCGGGGCAAACCGTTGTTCCCCTCCCGAGCCTGTAGGCACTCGTCGGCTCTGATCGGCAGTGCGTATACGGCCTGTGGAGAAGCAGTGTCCGCCTTACACGCTTCGGCGTTGCTGCAAGTACACCAGGCCAAGGCACTGAGGAACTTGCATGAGGGTGGTCACGACCCGGAAGTTCTCATGGAGCTCCGCACCGCGACGGACCTCGCGCTACGAG
>NW_015505312.1:152243-160615 GCF_001515645.1 Sinocyclocheilus grahami | reverse complement strand
CGAGAGTGACCGACTGAAAGGGAACGTCTCGGTTACGTATGGTAACCCTCGTTCCCTGAAGGAGGGAACGGGGACGTCACGTCCCGTCGCCACAGCTCCTGTACCACCGCTGAGCGGCCGGGTCACCGGCTCGGCTCCTCAGCGAAAACCTGAATATGCACTGCATCTGCTGCCTACTTATACTCACGCTGTGATCAGCAGCAGCTGGATGCAATAATCGCATGCCAATGTGCATTGGCTTGTTTAGTTTACACTCGAAGTGGATTGGTCTCTCTAAGCGAGATCCCAATTTCGTCAGTCATCCGACGTGACGTCTCCGTTCCCTCCTTCAGGGAACGAGGGTTACCATACGTAACCGAGACGTTTCTGGTGCAGCAAATCAGCATATTAAATTGATTTCTGAAGTATCATGTGACACTGAAGACTGGAGTAATGATGCTGAAAATTCAGCTTTACCATCACAGGAATAAATTACATTTTAAAATACATTAAAATAGAAAACAGCCTTTTAAATTGTAAAAAATATTTCACAATATAACCATTTAGATAACCACATTTAACCATATTTCACAATATAACCTTATTATATAACCATTTAGATCCTTTTAGAAGGATTGAATATATATATACACACACATATATATGTATGTGTATATATATATATATATATATATATATTTATATACTGTATATATAATATTATACATTCAAGATCCCTAAGAGGAACATTAACAGAATTTAAAGAATCTTCACTTCCACTCAACACTCTTAAAAATAAAGGTGCTTCAAAAGGTTATTCACAGCGATGCCATAGAAGAACCATTTTTGGTTCCACAAAGAACCATTCAGTCAAAGGTTCTTTAAAGAACCATCTCTTTCTTAGCTTTTTATAATCCGAAGAACCTTTTTTCACCACAAAGAACCTTTTGTGAAGAAGAAAGGTTCTTCAGATGTTAAAGATTCTTTATGGAACCATTTAGACAAAAAGGTTCTTCTATGGCATCGTGAAGCACCTTTATTTTTAAGAGTGAACCACCAGGATTTCCTGTACACAGTTCCACTTCCTGTCTATTGTTTAAGCCAAAGTTCAAGGCGCAAATAATCCAGGAAACTTTTCTGCGACGGAAAAGTTCTCAGCTTCAGCGGAAAAATTAACTCACAGAATAACTTTTATTTTACTAGAACTAAATGTTTATTGAAAACTAAAACATAAATTTGGCAAATATAAATATTTATCTGCTGTTGAGTGGAAGGTAAAAACGAAGCCTACATTTTTCCACTGTGATCGTCTCTTTAAAACAAACAGCACTTCATTATTTGCTTGTATTAAGGAGCGAAATCTCTTCCACTCACTCCTGAACACAGTGGCAGTCAGGAGCAGCGTTTCCCCACAGGCTGAGTGTCTATGTTATAGGCAGCTGATGGGACTCAACGGAGACCACAGCACTTTTGAGTGAAGTACTATGGGACATTTGCCAGAAGTTTGTCTCATTTATGAATAATAAACATCTCTAACAACAACAAACATTTCTACCCTGCTGAAATGTCTTCTTTGCAAATTAATAACAGTTAATGGGCCATAAACATTTCAAATGGCACAATTATCAGTAGTATTAACCAATCAGTTTTCCCTTTTTTAGCCTCTTTAGCAGTCAAAATGGTGTTGGTGCTGTTGAGCTTAATTGGAGGATTTGCAAATCTCTTCCTCTCTCTCTCTCTCTTGTTAATGTGTTCCACTGCCAAACAATGACACCATTGGGTTTTAAATTAGAAAGCCGTAACGTCAATGTGAAACTGGGGAAAAGATGGTCAAGTGGGGAAATTCTACAAGACAAATATCTACTCTATATCTCCATGTTACACCAAGGCAAAAAGGTGTAGTAAATTTGTTGACAGGTGGTCCTGGTGTCACCGATGGTTCCAGACCACCCTGTTGTTTTTTCAGACAGGCAGATGATGTGTTAACAGCCAAGCAGGAACGTCTGCCTGTCAGGAGCCTGTTGGCCAAAACCATTGGGATGCTTACAAAGTCTCAGACATAAAGGCAGCGTTGCCTTACTGCGAGGGCTGAATAAACAGGCACTGATGTATGAGTGGTAGCAGGGTCCATAATGAACACTCACTCAGCACCAAATGCAAGTAAAGATTTGGCCAGAACATAATACATAAGGAATAGTTTCAGTTGATTTGTAAGATTAAAACACTGCACTGTTGCTGAAGTGACGTGCACTATTCAAATGAATGTGTTCGCATAATAAGCCATCAAAACTAAAATATAAGAAACAAAATCATGATGTGTCGTAAACATGATTTTGTGAATGATTAGTGTGGCTAGTGACAATGTTCTGTGCTATAAAATAAAGAACTGCAAAATATACACTAAATAAAAATTCATCAAAAATTCAATTAAAAAAATAAATTAATCATAAATAAATGAAAATTAAATAACAAAAAGTATTTTAAAAGAGTTAATAAAATAGCTAAAAAATCAGGCAGGTGTGGCAAAAAGTTGCCCTCTTTGTGTGTGTGTGTGTTTGTGTGTGTGTGTGTGTGTTATGAAGAGCAAATTCTCACCTCTCCGTATAAGATGGTTTGGCGAGTCCTGAGTCAAAGATAGAACAGCTAATAAATCATTGCCAAAAGCCTCACCCTCTCCCCAGCACCAGCTGGACGATGTTCTTAGCCCAGGAAAACAGTAACCCAGGTCCTGCTCAGCAGGACAAAACATTATGCAATAATCAGACAAAAACATCTAACAAAGATCCTGCTATTCATTGCTCTGTTAAAACTGGAGCACATCCACTCTTCATGTGATGACACTTGAGATGCATGCGGTCCCTGTCTCCTCTAGGCAACCTCATGAGATACTTATGAACCAGGATTCTGGAGCTTTTGCAGATATTTCCAGCATCTTGGATGTTATGTGAGAAAAATAACCAAGCAGCTAGGAGCAAAAAATCAGGCAGGTGTGGCAAAAAGTTGCCCTCTTTGTGTGTGTGTGTGTTTGTGTGTGTGTGTGTGTGTGTGTGTTATGAAGAGCAAATTCTCACCTCTCCGTATAAGATGGTTTGGCGAGTCCTGAGTCAAAGATAGAACAGCTAATAAATCATTGCCAAAAGCCTCACCCTCTCCCCAGCACCAGCTGGACGATGTTCTTAGCCCAGGAAAACAGTAACCCAGGTCCTGCTCAGCAGGACAAAACATTATGCAATAATCAGACAAAAACATCTAACAAAGATCCTGCTATTCATTGCTCTGTTAAAACTGGAGCACATCCACTCTTCATGTGATGACACTTGAGATGCATGCGGTCCCTGTCTCCTCTAGGCAACCTCATGAGATACTTATGAACCAGGATTCTGGAGCTTTTGCAGATATTTCCAGCATCTTGGATGTTATGTGAGAAAAATAACCAAGCAGCTAGGAGAAAATACTGCTAGGATCTGAGAAGAATCATATAGCTCAAGGTCTGACTCGGTACACACGTTTAGCTTGTACGCTCTGGCATCTTTACAGATTTAAAGGGCTGCAAAAACAAACCAGTCATCTAAAGTGCGAGATTTAGCGGGAAGGGAAAAAATAATCTTCTAAGGGATTTAAAGGTGTTGATACAACCCCGGAGAGGAAAAGCACAGCAAATATGTGTTGAATCAGCTCTATTGAAACCATTGTTGCTCAGGGAATTTATAGACTTCTGCACAACTTGATGAGAGAAAATTTCTGAAATGTCAAGCCTAAAATTCACAAGACTGCTCACATTATCTGTCAGTGGTGGGCACTTAAAAAAAAATTATATTATATGTGTGTGTATGTATGTATATATATATATATATCTTGAAAAATCAGCAGTGTATCAAATACTTATTTGCCCCACTGTATATATGTATAGACAATTTATCAAGTACAACAAGGCTTCTTCAGTGGAAACATATCTAGAATAAAAGCAAAAACAGACTTTTGGAGCTAATTATTAAATTAAAAATGGCTTTTAACAGATTAACTACAAAATGAGCACAAAGGTGGAGCTACATTTTAGTTTACCCACCCAAACATGCAAGCAAATGCAATGTATTGTAATGTGATAGAATCGTTCCACTTCTCATTACTGCTTTTTATTTATTTGCACCAAATATACTGCCAAACAGTAACTGTAACAGTCTGTTAAGAATATTGCATGACCAAAAGGCTTACAAGTAAAATTAGGAACCCTTTCTAAAGCCTAATCCAGATTACTGTTTCAAAACATCGCTAAACTCATATTAGACACAATAAACTGAGCAAAACACAGGCTTAACATTATAAACAAGCCTGTACTGCTGCACTAGAAGATGTCTGGCTGGTTTGTGTTTTATGGGCATTGGGCCATTTCGGGTTTAATGTAGTAGATGATGTAATCTCCAATTTTTCATGCGTTCTTTTCCTGAAGCTTTTCACGCCCCCCAATCAAAATATCTGGACACATTGTGATGATGTGAAGCAGGATCTCCTTAGAGGTCAGGTTTACAGGGGCTCTGCTGCTGATAAATCTGCCGTTTCCTCTGAGCGTTAGGGTGTCTGGTGTCAACAAAGAAATTTCTACCTTTGAACAGCTGCCCGGGGAGTTCATGGTGGGCTGATGGCCAGACGCACACTCCTTAAAGTTGTGACGGCCCGTGTAACCAGAAAATCCTGCCAAGCTATTCTGTACCCTTCCGCCCACAAACAGTCCATGCTATAAAGAGCCTTAAATAAAAGATCTGCTGTCAAAGCACATGATATCACCTTAGAAAGACCTTTCTATGACCTGCCAAAGCACATGCACACTGTAAAAAATGATATGATGAAAAAGCCATGACAACTTATGTTTTTAAGTTGCTTTAACTCACAAAAAAATTATTTAAGCAATTTCAACTTTTTTTTATAAGTTATACTAGATTCAACTTGATTTTTTAAGTCAGTTTAATGTTACTGAAATTCAAGGAGCCCAATTTAGTTCAGTAAACATTTTTAGTTGTAGCTTATTGACACTAACTCTGAACATGGATTCATGCGCAGGAGTCAAATTTGTACATGAATTTAATATCAGTCCTTTTCAAGAAAAAAAAAATTCAGCAAATCTAGACATTAGACTCATGTTTGAAACATGAGACATCGCAGTGCAACATCAAACAAGGAGACATGGGCAGACTATACAGCAAACTAACTAAATCGCGGAGGAACTTCAGACGAACAACTCATGAACTTGAGGAAGCTGTCCGTTGGGCTGGCGCGAAGAAGCATATTCAACGTGGATGAGGTGAATGAATGCTTGTGTAACATACTTTTTGGGAGATTATTGTTCATTTTAGCAGAATAGAGCAGAATTAGTTATGTTTTGTCATTGCTTTCTGAACTGTGTTCAATTTGAGTGATTATAGGTGTCACGAATTCGGTCCATGGACTTCCGTTTATTCACCACCAGAGGTCACCCTTTCCTTGACTCTCGCACAACACAAACTGTTGCATAGCACCCCGGACTACATATCCCATCATTCATTGCACGGTTTGCACACTGCACTGACTGCACTCATTGCACACAGCTGTTTCTAATCACCTCACTCACTATATAACACCCACTCTAACCACCTTTCTGTGCTGAGTATTGTTTAGCCTGTACCCCTTTCCGAGTCTCCGTGTTTTCCTTGTTTTGCCTTGCCTGTTTTTGCGGTTTCTGATCTTTGCCTGTTTTCCTGGATTTCTCCCTCTCGTCTCGCCCCTGTGATTCTGTCTGCCGATCGGTGACCTACGCTAGCCCTAGGACTATTCTTGTGTTTTTGCCCGCCATATACCTGTTTGCCATTGTTCGACCCTGCCTGTTATACCACGTCTCTTTAAATAAAGCTTGCAGATGGATCCACACGTCTCACGTCTCGTCAGCCCCGTTACAATAGGTGTATTTTACCGTTAAAGTGGGTAACAGTTGGCTTTGCTGAGCAGGCTCGGCATTTTCACGCCCACTGGAAGTTTATCACAGTCAGTCTGGCTTCGTGCGTTTGAGTTGGTATTCGTTATTGTTTAATTTTTTTTTTTTTATCAATCGTTCAAGCTAGGATAATATAAGTTAACTTGAGGTAGACGACGCCCGAGCTGTTTTCTATGACGCATGAACTAAAGGTCACCAGTTTTGTCAGTTTGTTCTATTCAAACTAGATGAACATATGAAACTTCTTAATATGATTTAAGAGACCACGAATTGTTAACCTTGTTCATTTGTGACTACTTTTTTAGAAAGACGTTGTTAAACGTTACACTCAGCTGGACGCACTGTAGGCCTAACGTTACATCTGTTCCTCACAAGCTCGTTTTCTGTGCCATTTGTTATTTTATTGGCCATCATCATATATTTTATATATTATTTAGTTTTACGATTGCAAATTGCTTACTGGTAACAGATTACAGGTAACAGTAAATCCAAACAAATGTATTATGTTTCGTTATGCATTATGAATCGGTCATATTTTAATCATGAACAAAAAGTCTGTAAAAGTGTTGTGTAACTTACATCTTTGGAATTAACTGTGATTAGCAAGTAACCAACAAATCCCCGTTTACCTCCCTTTGTAGGCTATGACTGAGCACATTACAGTGAGGATCACCATCCATCTTAATATTTTGATTTTAGGCAACTCAGGTTATTAAAGGGTTATGAGGCTGTTGTATAGGAAATGTCTTTGCTTGTGTGTGTTGTTTACAAGTAAATTTAAGTTGAATAATCTTTTTTTTTTTTACAGGCACACGCTTGTGAGTCTGAGACTGGATGAAGGGTGAGTTTTGCATTTCTGTACCAAATAAAGAGTATAAACTATATCTTAAGATAAGTCAATATTTGACCCACTTTAAAGTTGTTGTTTTTTTTCCTCCCTACATAATTTTTATTTATAATTTTTTTTTACAGGCATTGTTTGTGAGTCTAAGACTGGATGAGGGGTAAGTTTTGCATTTATGTACTAAATAAATAATATAAACCATATCTTAAGATAAGTCAATATTTGAACCACTTTAAAGTTGTTGTTTTTTTCCCCCTTACATATGTTTTTTTATAGGCAAACATTTGACTGTGAGTCTGAGACTTAATGAAGGGTAAGTTTTGCATTTATGTACTAAATAAATAATATAAACCATATCTTAAGATAAGTCAATATTTGAACCACTTTAAAGTTGTTGTTTTTTTCCCCCTTACATATGTTTTTTTATAGGCAAACATTTGACTGTGAGTCTGAGACTTAATGAAGGGTAAGTTTTGCATTTATGTACTAAATAAATAATATAAACCATATCTTAAGATAAGTCAATATTTGAACCACTTTAAAGTTGTTGTTTTTTTCCCCCTTACATATGTTTTTTTATAGGCAAACATTTGACTGTGAGTCTGAGACTTAATGAAGGGTAAGTTTTGCATTTATGTACTAAATAAATAATATAAACTGTATCTTAAGATAAGCCAACATTTCAACGACTTCTACTTTTTCCCCTACATTTCTATCATTAGATAATTAGACAGCTTAGTTCGATCGGTGTCTGGGTCATAGGGTGGAAGATGTAGGCGCGAGGAAACGATTTTGCTGCGATTGGAGATGCAGATCCACCGGTCAGTGTGGTTAGGCCTATTAAACGGATAGTTCACCCAAAAATGAAAATTCGGTCATTAATTACTCACTCTCATGTCGTTCCACACCTGTAAGACCTTTGTTCATCTTCAGAACACAAACTAAAATATTTTTGATGAAATCCGAGGGCTTTCTGTTCCCCCATTGGCAGCAACGCAACTAAAACATTCAAGGTCCAGAACGGTAGGAAAGACATCATTAAAGTAATCCATGTGACTCCTGTGGTTTAACCTCAATTTTATGAAGGAACACGAGTGCTGTTTGTCCAAAAGAAATTATTATTTACCACTTTATTTACAATAAAATATTATTCAAAGCTTGTTCATGCTACAATGTTAACTCTGGCGTGAACACAATATATATGCATCATGATGCTCTTATGAGCGTGTGTGGCAGATCAATATTTTTAGAAAATAAAACGGTAAAATGTGTTTTTTGCACAAACAAAGCACGTGTATTGCTTCATAAAATTGAGGTTAAACCACAGGAGTCACATGGATTACTTTAATGATGTCTTTCTACCGTTCTGGACCTTGAATGTTTTAGTTGCGTTGCTGCCAATGGAGGGTCAGAAAGTATCGAATTTCATCAAAAATATCCTAATTTGTGTTCTGAAGATGAACAAGGTCTTAGGGGTTTGAAATTATATGAGGGTGAGTAATTGATGACAGAATTTTCATTTTTGGTTGAGCAAACCCTTTATGACATTGTATGTGTATTTACACAGTTTTTGTTTTGTCTGTTGCC
>NW_015505312.1:147442-152184 GCF_001515645.1 Sinocyclocheilus grahami | reverse complement strand
AGCACGTGCATTGCTTCATAAAATTGAGGTTAAACCACAGGAGTCACATGGATTACTTTAATGATGTCTTTCTACCGTTCTGGACCTTGAATGTTTTAGTTGCGTTGCTGCCAATGGAGGTTTCAGAAAGTTTCAGAAAGTCTCGAATTTCATCAAAAATATCCTAATTTGTGTTCTGAAGATGAACAAGGTCTTAGGGGTTTGAAATTATATGAGGGTGAGTAATTGATGACAGAATTTTAATTTTTGGTTGAGCAAACCCTTTATGACATTGTATGTGTATTTACACAGTTTTTGTTTTGTCTGTTGCCACCTCATCGCTTACATTTATTGTCGTCAGAAAGCCAAACCTCTCTCACACCTCATCAAAAATCTACCCTGCCACTGCCGCCATGATGTTTGCTACTATTTATTAACTTGGCGAAATATTTGCTGCTATAGTGCTTGTAAAGCACAGTCACAGTATACAGTTTCAGCAGCCCTTGGTGTTTAAAACGCCTATCTTGATTTGTTTAACGTCTCAATCAACTTGCAGCACATATTTGCATCGATTTTCAACCGACTTTGAGTACATTGTTACATTCCTATTACTCACAAAAGCAGCATAGGGAAACTTTAAACCACAGGTGTCTAAACTCGGTCCTGGATGTCCACTCTTCTGCAGAATTTAGCTACAACTTACCTGGAAGTTTCTGGTATGCCTAGTAATACCTTAGTTAACGGATTCAGATGTATTTAATTAAGGATGGAGCTAAACTCTGCAGAACAGTGACCCGCAGAGCAGGATTCGACACCCCTGCTTTAAACAATCACTTTTTTTTTGTTATTCAAAACATTGATAGTGTTTAATTTGTGTATATTGAAGTCTGTCAGTGTGTACTGTATATAGAATAACCAACTGTTAGTGATTTTTACTGTTATTTTCTGATTTTAAAGGCTCATGGTGAGGCACTTCATACACACAAGAAGGGCGTGCAAGCTGGCCTCCTAATACGAAGACTACTATGGTGCACTGCAGGACACCTTTCTCCTTTTAAATGTTCAAAAAAAAAAGGACTGTAATGGACATGTATGTGGGTTTTTTTCAAGCTTTTCTCAGTGGTTGTTTCCCATGAGGTATGAGTGTATTTTCAGCTTTGTATGACATTTCTTGGCAGTTTTTTGCTACTTTTGTGCCCTTGTTGTATACATATACTGGCATTCACACATTAGCATGCACAGGCAGGTTGTGTACTGTTCTTAATATTAAAACCCTGTTTATAAGCACTGCAAGAAAAAAAATAATTTTAAATGTTTCAAACAAATGTTGTAGTATTTTTTTAATCTGGATCTAAACTAAAGTTTACATTACCATAACTAGAAAACTAATGTTTAAAATTTTTAACTTAAGTTGAAACAGCAAATATTGTAAAGTCAAATGTACTTCAATTAAACAATTCAGCACTAGGCAAGATTTAAATTAGTGAGTTGAAATGACTTGTAGTCCCTCTAAGCGAGATCCCAATTTCGTCCCAATTTCATCCTACCCAAAACTTGCAAAATTAGCCAGATCAGTACTATGCATCCCGGCCAGTAGCAGCCGCAGCAGTGAAAGGGTGTTCAGTGCTGCTGGACGCACCATCAGTGAGCGCAGGACCGCGCTGAAGCCATCTACAGTGGATTCAATAATTTTCCTCCACATAAACATGTAGCCTAATCTTGGTGAGTAAAGGTTTTTCAAATTATAACTAAATATTAATTGAGTCTTAGATGCATAATGTAGACAGAGTATATAGGCTAATATTGGCATTATTCTTTTATTAAATTTCACCGTCGCGTTGAGGCCGGATTGTGGAGAGAAGTGGCGAAGCAAATTCCGCGGAGCCTTTGTCTTAATTTCGTTATTGCCAAATACCCATCTTAATTTAGAATTTATCTTAATTTAATTTAAGAAAGACTTTTTTTATTGGCGCGTTGACCTATTTATAGTGTATGCCGAGGCCTATTTAGAGTACTGAGATGTTACGATGTTACAGAGGACTTATTTTATTTCTTTGTTCCAACTTCCAAGTGGCCTATAGCCTACATTGGTCATGAATAAATTATGTTAAAACATGTATAAATGACTCATTCTTGACAAAAGGCAAAAGAGCTGTGTGCGTGCGCACATTTTAATAATGTCGGGCTGTAAACGGGTTCGGGCTTTTAAAAAGCTGTCAATCAAAATGTACTTGTCGGGCTCGGGCCGCATTCTGTCGGGCTCGGGCTCTGTCGGGCCTAACTTTTAAGGCCCGATTACAGCTCTACTATCCCTAATGGTGGTTAATGGACCATTTTCAACAAAAGCTACACTCTTTTGACAACATCTGTTGCTTACCACAAAAAAAAAAAAAAACTTGTCTCTCAGTTACTGAAAACAATTTTTTTAATCATCAGCACAATTGACCCTTTGCTAAGCTCTGCCCCCTTGGTTACTTTTCATGTGTTTTGGCTGGTCATTTACACGATAACAGTGCTTTAAAAATGCAAACTTTCAAAAATGGGTTTCATAGTGCAAGTTTTAGAAAATGATATTCTTATCTCAGTGTAAACTATAAAAATGTGACCTTGTGAAAACTGATGTCATATGCATGCGTATTACGTGTTCAGTATATAGGCTTGCGAGAAGTTCTTTACAAAGTGGCATCGCCAACTACTGGCCTGGCATGCATAATACAGCGTTTTAATTGTTTTCAAGGATCCAAGTGAAAGGATCCATATTGACAACATTGTCATCTATACAGTATGCAAAGCTTTTCAAAAATTTTAAGGAAAAAAACATACAGTTTGTAGTATATTATTTTAATGTAATCATAACCTCAGTCAAGTTTCACAGAACAAGGAATAAACAGCATGATTTTCAGTAAAAAATTATCATAAAGTGGATCCATATTGACAACATTGTCATCTATACAGTATGCAAAGCTTTTCAAAAATTTTAAGGAAAAAAACATACAGTTTGTAGTATATTATTTTAATGTAATCATAACCTCAGTCAAGTTTCACAGAACAAGGAATAAACAGCATGATTTTCAGTAAAAAATTATCATAAAGTGGTAAAACATTGTTTGGATTTTACTCTTACGCAGACTGAAATTAATTACGACATGGCAAAGCATCTTAATCTGACTTTTTTTTAAAGAAGTGTGAAATTAAGCAGTAATGCAGATTTTATTTCAAATCTGAAAGTAAAGCATTGTTTGAAAGCGATAAAAAGTGATTATATTAGTGTATGTAAACATAATGTTTCTACCATGCATCAATACTGTGAAATCTTTAGTTGTTATGGACAAAACAATGACCAAAATAAATATGTACATGAAATTATGTTATATACAAATAATCTATTGCATTAACTTAATTTGCAGTGCTACATGGGAGTGATCAGCCACTAAAAAGTTCATTTGCTGCAATTTGTTTGTCACTATTCTTTGATTGGTGGCATTTTTTTTTTCAAAATCATGGGTAATGTAGCTTTGAAATTTAAATAAGGTGGACTGATGGTTTTAACAAAAGCATGCACCATCAATCAACAACCTCATTGCTCACAGTAAGGTTTAGAAGTTATTAAAAATCAATCAATTAAAAATATCAGTAAAAGTCAATTCCTCTGTAGAGAAAATTAATAGGATACATTCTTCAAGAACTTGACTGTTGCACTCTATTATAAACTGACCTATAATTGATATCATGGCTGATTTGATTTCACTGGAGCTCTATGAAGTCATACAGGTTCCAAAATTCAATGACATCTAATAAAAGCGTCATGCAGCACAATGCTGCAATTGTGTCCCAAAGAAAAGCCTAGAGTGGCAAGCCGAGGCAGCACTCAAACAAGCGCTGTCATGGTAACACTTGTTTTTGCATGAGAGGAGGAGGATGTAATACCCCCTTAAGGGGAATCTCATGAAATCTAATGGAAGTTGACAAAGCAATGACTCATTATGTGGTGACTGAACATTATCCTAAACAATCATAAATGCAAGACAAAAGAGGAGAACAAAACAGCTCTTTTCAAACGTATCAATTAAACCACCCTGTTCTGACTTGAATATCAGCCCAAAACCATTATATGAGGAACTGTACAGCTGTTTTATAAAAACTGTGCAGAACAGGCTGGGTCAACACCTGCCTAAAGGCACAGACGGATGCACTAAAATCTCCAGCAGTCAGTTTGTAATGTATTAGTGTCTTGGCTGGCCTTCCTTCACCAGGCCTTTGTCCCAAATCAGAGGTGGCAGCTCTAGGTGTCAGCTTGATTAGGACGGTGATGTACATGCCGTGCCACTGTAAAAACTAGAGCCCGACCGATATATCATTTTGCCGATATTATCGGGCGATATGAGCCTGTCGCCGATATTTTACAGAACATATAACACAGATAAAATGCTTGAAATGGTGTAATTACTTAGTTTGTCCAGTAGTCCATTGTTTGCTACTGGCGACCTGGATGAAACGCTTTAAAGCTTAAGTCTATGGAAAACCATTGAAACTTTGAACGGCCATATCTCCATAACGGCACGGCGAATCTGCACCAAATTGGGGGGATCCCTTCAGCTCGAGGAACCCTCTCGAACGCAAATCGAGTGTACGTCTAGAGGTCCGCTTTCGAATGAGACCACCGCCGCGTCGATAGCCCCCGGTGTTCGGGAGTTAGGGGTGGTTAAATTCGCGGTCAGGCGTAGGGCTGTCGCGGTGAGGGAATTTCCCTTGCGGTAATTTTG